>NC_060286.1:30778231-31078231 GCF_021613505.1 Equus quagga | reverse complement strand
AGAGGAAGATGGGCTTGGATGTTAGCTCAGGGCCAGTCTTCCTCAGCAAAAAGAGGAGGATTGGCAGTAGTTAGCTCAGGGCTAATCTTCCTCAAAAAAAAAAAAAAAAAGAAAGAAAGAAAGGTGAAACTTGTAGAAACAGAGAGTAGAAAAATGGTTGCCAAAGGCGGAGTGGGATAGGGTAAGGAAACAGGGAGAGGTTGGCAAAGGGTACAAACTTTCAGCTATAAAGTGAGTAAGGTTTGAGGATCGAATGCACAACATGGCGAATATAGTTGATAACACTGTATTGTGTATTTGAAATTTGCTAAGAGAGCAGAACTTCAATGTTCTCACAGAAAAAAAAGAAAAACGATATGAAGTGATGGATATATTAACTAACCAGATAATGGGAATCCATTCACAATGTATACGTGTATCAAATCATCACAGTGTACACTTAAATACATTACAATTTCATTTGTCAATTACACCTCTATAAGCTGAAAGAAAAAGAAAAAGCACAGGGAATAGTTTTACATACAATAAACTCATCAGAAAGAAAAAATATAAACATAAAACACATGTAAATTACATAGTGTATCAGCAGGCGATAAATGCTATGGGAAAGAAGAAAGAAGGAGGACAAGACACTGGTGTTTGTGAGTGACGCAGCCAGAGTATAGTTTGCAACTTTAAATAGTGTGACCAGGGTGGGCCTCATGGAGGAGGGAGATCTGAGCAAGTACTTGGGAAATCAGAACTATATCTCTCAAATAAAGAGGTGTTTGACCCTGAGCAAGTCGCATACAGGTACTGAGTCGCTCTTTCCTGGCCTGTAGTTATAAAAGCTGCTTCTCAGGATTATCGTGTTTTATAGGAAATCGGGTTTGTGAAAGTGCAAAGCTTGGCATACAGTAGGAGCTCAATATAATAAAGGCATACTACAAGGGGAGCAATGGTGGGTTTTCATGGCAAGTTAAGGAACCCCCTCCCCAGACCTCATGGGGAAGCCTCTGAGAGCACAGGCACTGTTTGCCACAGAAATCTCCCCAGTGGTACCACGAACCTGTATGAAATGCCAGACACTGGGGACACCAGAGTCCTTCCCAAACTTTATGCAGATCAGACTACTTTGGCTCCTGGGTGTGTGTGTGTGTGTGTGTATGTGTGTGCTATTGTTGTTGTGCCGAGAAAGTGAGTTGTGTAAGTTGCCAGCTCCAATGAATGTGCTCCCTATTCAGAGCTTTTGGGGCACACTCACCTTCCGCCATCATACAGAGCTGGCTACATGATTTGCAGGGCTGGGGCAAAATGGAAACGTGGGGTCCCTTGTTCAAAAAGCAGGGGAAAAGATACCATTAAAAGTACTAAAATATATAGCTTTTTTTATTTCTTCCGTGGTTACCTTTTGAATTCTCATGGTGTCTTTTATTCCCTGTTTAATGTCATTCTAAGTAAATACAAATTAAAACTGGAGAGTTTAGCATGAATTTTACTATTCATCTTTACACTGTGCAACACCAGTTTTAAAGGCAAATGTGAGGATATTTAACTCTTATGTGGAATCACTGAAGTTAGACTATTTATATTTCATTGTTCATACATGTGTATGTATTTCATTCTTACCTAACAGCACAAAACTAACTCAACTGTTTTCATTTCACTTCTTGATACGTCCACATTCTACCAGCGCTTGCTACCTTTAGCTTACTTATAATTACAGGTAAGGAAAGACTCAGAAAAGAAACCATGGATTTCTCCATCTTTCCCTTTCCTTCTGTGTCATCATTTTCTATGTAAGTGACTGGCTATTTTCTCTTGCTTCTATAACAAATCACCACAAACTTAGTGCCTAAAAACAACACTCATATATTATAACATGGGCTGTATGTCAGAAGTCCAAGTACAGTGTGGTTCAACTGGGTCCTCTGCTTAGAGTCTCACAAGACTGTAATCAAGATGTTTGGGGACTGGCCCCATGGCTGAGTGGTTAAGTTCATGTGCTCCGCTTTGGCAGCCCAGGGTTTCACCAGTTCCGATCCTGGTCGTGGACCTAGCACTGCTCATCAAGCCATGCAGAGGCAGCGTCCCATGTGACAGAACCAGAAGGACCTACAACTATGTACTGGAGGGCTTTGGGGAGAAGAAGAAGAAGGAGAAAAAAAAAAAAAGAAGATTGGCAACAGATGTTTGCTCAGGTGCCAATCTTTAAAAAAAAGAAAAAACGGCCGGCCCGGTGGCGCAGTGGTTAAGTTCACACGTTCTGCTTCAGAGTCCCGGGGTTCGCTGGTTGGAATCCCGGGTGCGGACATGGCACCACTTGTCAAGCCATGCTGTGGTAGGCATCCCACATGTAAAGTAGAGGAAGATGGGCACGGATGTTAGCTCAGGGCCAGGCTTCCTCAGGAAAAAGAAGAGGATTGCAGTAGTTAGCTCAGGGCTAATCTTCCTCAAAAAAGATGTCAGCAATGCTGTGTTCCTTTCTCCAGGCTCTGAGGATGCTCTGCTTCCAAGACTGTTCAGATAGCTGGAAGAATTCAGTTCTACATCCTTATAGGACTGAGGCCCGCAATTTCTTGCTTACCTTCAGCCATACGTCATTCTCGGTTCCCAGCATTCCTTGGTTCATATACCTCCATATTCAAAGCTAGACATAGTAGGTCAAATCCTTCTTGCTTTGAATCCCTCTGACTTCTACTGCACCTCTCCAACTCCAGTTGGAGAAAGTTCTCTGCTTTTAAGGGCTCATGTGATTAAGGACTCACTCAGATCATCCAGGGTAACCTCCCTATCTTAAGACCTTAGCCTTAATCACATCTGCAAAGTCGCTTTTGCCGTGTCAGGCAACGTATTCACAGGATCCAAGAATTGGGGTGTGGACATCTTTGGGGGCTGTTATTCTGCCGACCACAATAGGATAGAGTCCCTTGGTCATTAGTGTTTCTTAGAATGTCATTGCCTTCTTTCTACATTCAAAGCAAGTTCTGGTTTGACTGGAAGGTATGACCTCTCGGGGCACTCAGTGCCCCCACCCACTCAATCGTAGACATAACATGCTTCCTTGTACTCACTTTGAGTGTCTCTGAATTCCCACACATCGTGAGTCCACCAAAATTCTGTGTTCAGGGGACATCACAAATTCTATATGCAAAGAGGCATCAGAGAGTGGGGGACAGGAATATTGCGTGTATCTCCTCTGTTCATGTGCATGCTCCATTGTCCCATCACATTTCATGTACAAAGAACAGATTCAAAGATAACATTATTAAAAATTTAAAGACAGTAACAGCAGAGAATTAGACCAAGCATGGGTCTCTTCTGAACACAGGCTCTATACAACTACACAGGTCACATACCCATGAGGACGGCCCCACCCACATGTCCAAGGCATCCTCACTGGAGTCTGGACCATCCTTGCTTGGAGTACAGAGAGGGTTTCCCAGAGTCACTCCGGCTGTTGTAGCTCTGCCCTGTCTTCAGCAGAAGTCCTGGGCAGCTGGAGGACAGAGGACAGCAAGTCCTTTCTCTTGCTGCTATAACGAATTACCACAAGGTTAACGGCCGAAAACAACAGAAACTTATTATCTTACATTTCTGTACATTACAAATCTGACACAGGTCTCCCAGGATTAGAGTCAAGGTGTCAGCAGGGCTGCATTCCTTCCAGAGGCTCAAGGGGAGAATCCATTTCCTTGCCTTTTCCTGCTTCTAGAGGCCGCCCACATTCCTTGGATCATGGCTCCTTCCTCTGTCTTCAAGGCCCTCAGTGGAAATCTAGTCCTTCTCATAACATATTGTTCTACCCTCCTCTTCTGCCTCCCCTTCCACTTTTAAAGATCTTTGTGATTACACTGGATCCATCTGGATAATTCAGGAGACTCTCTCTATCTGCTCATTAGCAACTTTAATTCCATCTGAAACTTAATTCCCCTTGCCAAGCAATGTAACAGATTCACGGGTTCAGGGAATTTGGACATGGACGTCTTTGATGGAAGGGGGTATTATTCTGTCTACCACACACACTTGTTCCAACACCTCTATGGAACCCCGCAATTATCCTCTAGAGCTGATGGAACCGGATAAAATTAGATAGGCAATTGCTCATGAAGTGACGGTAATCAATTAAACAGCTTGGTGTTTCCTGAGCGATCTGGAAATAACACCCTGCCACCTGATTCGATTTTCTTCAGGAAACAGACCTGAAGACATGTGGCCGTGGAGCTGTGAGTTATCTGAAGGCATTCGTTATAAGTCAAGAAGAAAATTCCCTACACTTCCGGCTTCATGGCTTCTCTGACAGCATGAGAATGCTGACTTTAACTGCGAAATGTTTTCATTTTATTTTAAAACAAAATTTAAATAGTCTTTTTTAGAGCAATGCATGCACATGGTAAAGCTTTCGAACAGTACAAGTGGGAACACAGCCTGAAGGCTGCCTCTCTCCTGTCCTTGACCAGCAGTCCTCTAGTTTCTCTCTCTGTGGACAAAAGAATAACAATGCCAGCAATAACAATAATAGCTGGGACTTCTGAGCAGTGCGCTGAACAGGCTCTGAGAATACTGTTTCTATCCCAATAATAAAATGCATTCTTTTCACTTAAGGTTTGCATCTGCACAAAGCTTTAAGCTTACAGAGTGTTTTCACATGTCCTATTTGGTTTGTACGATGATAAACATCTCTTTTTGATGGTTGCACCTCCCCAGAAATGAGGGGAAGATGTGGCTCGAAATGGCCCCATTTGTGCAACTGCACAGTTTTAGCATTTCCAGCTCCACCAAAAAAGTTTGCATTCGGCAAAAGCTTCTATCTTAAGAGCTGATTCAGGGAAGGAGTGTGGCCAGATGGGGGGCTGTCCACTGTGCTCTGGTGGCTCTTGGTCCCTTGCACAGGTCCACTCTGTGACAGCAGAGTCCTGAGAAGAGAAGAGCTTGCATTGTCAGGGAGTCTGGCACCGAAGGTCAAGTGCAAACTGCACCCACTCCCTGCCTCGCTCCCCAAGCAGCTGGGCTGCAATCTGACACAGTCTGCCCCTTAAGGTTTGGAGTTGAACTTCCAGTGAACTGGAAATATCTAGGACTCTGGAAGTGTTTTCCATTCCTAGCTCACTCAAGCTGAGTGGATTGCATTTGGAGGACATAGTTTTTCAAAGGAAGAAAGGGAAGAAGGGAGGAAAAGAGAGATTGAGAGACAGAAAGAGAAAGAAAGAAAGGGAGGGAGGAAGAGACAGAGAAAGAAAGAGGAAGAGAAGAAGGTGGAAGAGGAGAGCAGGAAGGAAGAATTGAGAAAGAGAAAGAGAAAGAGAGAGAGAGAAAGAGGAAGGAAGGAAGAAAGGAAGGAAAAAAGGAAGGATGGGAGGGAGAAAAGGAAGATAAACATAGACAGAGACACTTGAATCAGGCTGAACCCAGAAGTGATTTATTACGTTTTAGCCTCATGTCTCCCCAGGCGGCCCCTGTCTAGCATTAAAGATGGGACTTCATGAGCAGAAATGAACTCCATCTCTTGCATTCTTGCCCTCACCTAGAACTCAGGTCACAGCACCTCCAGGCCTCCTCAAAGTCCCACTCAGGTGTTTCTGGGAGTGTCTCCATGAATGGACAGTTGGTCCTCTTTGCTGCCAAATGGTCGTTGCCCTTGTCCTTGTCTTTAGCACCAGCCCCATTGGGAGGGAGGCTCTCACCACTGCCTATGGGGCCACTGGAGGGGACCTATCGACACAAAGCTGTGCCATGGTGACTGGCTTCAGAACCACCACCGCCTGCCCTCAATGCCGGAGCCTCAGGTCCCCAGGCACCTACAGGACCCTGGGCCCTGCAAGGCGCTGCTGTCAATGCAGTGTTGTGGCAGAAGAGAGGAGACTGCAGTCCAAGCTCTTGCTTTATTCCTGATAGGGACACTGCAGTGACAGGATGACGGTAGACGGAAGTCCTCCTGTTGGCCCATTACTCGGAGGCTAAGGACAATATACTGCATGTCAACACCTGCTCATTCTAGAAGAAGGTGTAGGCTGTCCACACAGGACAGGCTAAAAGACTGTGAAACTGCCTTTGTGAATGTCAGTTACCACCTACCTCCAGCCTTTTTAGTGTTTGAAGCTGGAGAAGGTAGGGGAGAAAATTTTAATTTTGACTGAGATATGACATAAATACAGTAAAGTGCACAAATCTTAAGTTGATGAGGTAGCCTCTGTTCTAACTTCTATCACCATAGAATCCTTTGCCTGTTTTTGAACTTTGTATCAATGGGATCATATGGCGTGCGTCTTTCATGGTTGGCTTCCTCTGCTCATCGTTAACCTGTGGGATTCATCCATGTTGTTGCACAGAGCATCAGCTCATTGCTTTTTCTTTGCTCTGTAGAATTTCTTCAGTAAAAGCTTTTCAGAGAACTGGGTCCAAGAAGCACCCCTCCCCCTGACCCACTGCGGCAGTGGGGAAGAAATTAATTTTCCTTTACCTCCATCCAGTGGCAGTGGCTTCAAAGGGGCTACTTGGAGAGCTTGATTTGAATTGAGCTGGATGGAAACCTGTCTAGGCTTCAAAAGGTGAAAGACTATCTAGTGGAGAGACAGCTACCTTCGCAGCAGATGGTGTTCCACCAACAGCAGACGAAGATGCTGGGAGGTCAGAATCCTGCTGGCAGAAAGGACAAGAGGAGGACAAAAAGGGAGGACCAGCGAATCACAGCACTTGCCCCAGGACCTGCACTTTGCAGGGTCTCCCTCCCTGAAGGCATATCCAGGGAAGCCACCCTTCTTAGCAATAGGAGAATCCTGGGGCATGGCTTAATCCATTGACATAAGAATGTGAAAAGTGCGTGAGGCTCGTGTCACATCATTACCAACACTTATCAACCTCACCTATGATGGAGACAAGAGTGACTCCTCCTCAGCTCTTCCACAATGCTCCTTAAGTTTCTTTTTGCCTCTCTTCTGACTTCTCTTCTTGTTAGGGGCCATTCTTTCTGTACATTTAAATCTCATTTGACTTCTCTATAAATGGTCAGAGTGCCCAGAAGTTCATGACATGTGGTTCTTTTCCTCTTGAAACTTGCATCCCAGAGCAGGCCTGCCTCTGATTAGTGTCCCATGTTTATAATCCCGCTTCCTCTGCCCACTAGTCAGGGATGCAAGCAGGTCCAGTTAGCAACAGTCTATTCCTCTTGGGACAGCATCATGGCCAGGTGATCATCAGGTGATGGCCAGGTGATCAATTGATAAATAGCCTGATTCATATTCTTATAATGAGATTTCAAAGAAAAAGAGATTCTTTGAAAGCTTAGAGATTTTAGGTTAAAAAGCATATGCATTCATATACTCTTGACTAAAGTGTGGTTTTCTTCCATCTGGATAGATCATTCTCTTTCATCTTAAGATTTCAAAAGAGGAGTCAAGGAAATGAGAAGGAGGAAGGGGACAGCCTCCTGCCACCCACATCAGATGAATCAACACCAGTAATCATGGAGTATCACGTGTCAAAGCCAAATTGTTCTCACATCCATTAATTCATTTAGCAAATATTTATTGAGCATGCACTATAGGGCAGCTACTGGAGACAGAGTAATGTGTTAGTCTGAGTCTTTTGAGAAGTAGATGCCAAATCAAGGTTAGTTGTGCAAAAGTTTTATTAGGACACCTGTGAGGGAGAATGGGGAGGGATCCCATGGGAGGCTGGGAGAGCCATCAGACCTCAATGCAGGTCTGATCCTGGGTGAAAGAGAGAGGAAATTGTGATGGTTAATTTTATGAATCAATTTGGCTGGGTCACGGTACCCTGATATTTGGTCAAACATTACTCTAGATGTTTCTGTGAAGATATGTTTTTAAATAAGATTAACATTTAAATGTAAATCAGTAGACTTTGAGCAAAGTGGATTACCCTCCATATTGTGGGTGGGCCTCACATCCAATCGTTTGAAGGCCCTAAGAGAAAAAGACTGACAGTCCACCCAAGGAAGAGGGATTCCTGCCTTTGGTCTCGAACTGCAACTCTTCCCTGGGTCTCCAGCCTATTGGCCTACCTTGCAGATTTTGGACATACCAAGCTTCCATAATCACATGAACCAATTCCTTAAAATAAACCAATCTCTCTTTCTCAATCCTTTTCTCTCTCCTCGTCTCTCTCTCTCTCTCCATATATATACACACATACATATACATACATACATGTGTGTGCATATATATGTGTGTGTGTGTATATACATATCTATATGTATAGACCCACATGCATATCCTGTTGGCTCTGTTTCTCCGGAGAACCCTAATGCAGGAAGGAAGGAGGATTGAGTGGAAGCAGCTTAGACTGAGCGCAATTCTAAGGGGGTTTGGCAAGGTCATTCCTGAGTCCTCAAGCCAAAGTCACTCACCAGAGGAGTCCTGCATCTCCCAGGAACAGCCTGGCCTTAGCATCCATGCCATACTTGGTCAGTGACTGAGAGCACCCCAGGAAGCACGGCCTTGGTGCAAATGTCATGATGGATTTCAGAGCACAGCAGCTGGGCCTTCGGTCACTTACACTTCTTGTAGTCAGAGATCAGAGAGAGACATTATCACAGCTGCCACAAGTAATGAGGAAAACAGACAAAATTCCCATTTTCATAGGTCTTACATTCTAGTGGAAAGACAATAACCACCAGTAAGTAAAACATATAGTATGCTTTAAGGGATCAGTTAGGTAGGGTAAGTGCTAAGGAGAAAATCAGAGGGAGAGAAGTATTAGGGTGGATTGAGGATGGCTTAATCAGAGGAACAAACTTCTAACTGCAGACTGTCTCGCACATGGTGGGTATTAGCTCAATGAACTAAAGGTTTGAATTTAACATACAAAACTAATTAGGGATCCGTTCATTCAAAAGGCTTTCTTTGGGCTCCTCTCTGTGCCAAGCATTGTGATAGGTGCTGGGGATACAAAGATGACAAAGATGTACCTCCTGCCCTCCAGCTAAGGGCTTCTAAGTCAACTCTACAAAAGTCATTTGAGATTTGAACTCTAATTTCTCCTCCCAGGAACGTGATGGTTCAGCAGCCTGGGGCTTGGTCGGTGTCTCAGTTGCAGCTCTTGTCCCTGACATCCACTTCATCTCCTGGATCTTCCTTTGTCCACTTGGAACCTGTACGCTGAGACAGCTATTCTTTTGGAAGGTATCAGATTTCAAGCAAATTTTATGAGTTAATGGACACAACTTTTTTTTTATTAAAAGTACTCAATACCATTATCAGCAGGATTTTGCTACAGATTTCCACTAGCTTCCTTGGTTTCCCCACTATTGTTTGTTTGTTTGGTTGGTTGGTTGGTTGGTTTTGAGGAAGGTTAGCCCTGAGCTAACATCTGCTGCCAATCCTCCCCTTTTTTGCTGAGGAAGACTGGCCCTGAGCTAACATCCATGCCCATCTTCCTCTGCTTTGTGTGTGGGACGCCTGCCACAACATGGCTTGACAAGCAGTATACAGGTCTGCACCTGGGATCCGAACCGGCAAACCCCAGGCTGCCGAAGCAGAATGTGCAAACTTAACCGTTGCGTCACTGGGCCAGTGTCCTTGGTCTCCCCACTTTTTCCTTCATGTCAGGATTGGGCTGCTTTCAATTCACTCTCACCAAACCCTCATTATCTGCTCTCATGGTTTTAGTTGCTCCTGCCCTTGGTCACTCTCGGTCTGTACACTCTCACATTCATACAATGAATTAGGAGAGCCACATATAATGTTAGGAGAGCCACATTTCCTAATGCCTGATCCATTGGCAACTATATGCCCTAGATTTTCTAGAGTAATACCAATTTTAGATATTCCCTGTTGGTTTAAGCTATTTTCAGTTGGGTCTTCTGTTACTTGCAGCCAATAGCATCCGAACAAATGCAAATGGCCTCAGGCAATCTGTATCTGTCTTGAGGAAGATGGCATCATGGATGCGGCCACTATGGTGATCAGGAGGAAGGGCTTTATCTCCCACCAGAGCTAAGTATAAACCAGACTCCACATTCCAGTTTGTTTGATTAGAAAATCAGGTCACCATGACTTTCATTCTTTCTAGTTCTGCACAGTGTGAAGGGAGCATTGAGCTCCCAGGAAGTCACATCATTTGTTTTTATTTCCTTATTTATCTGGTTGTACCCTGCCTTCTGTTTGCAAATTGATTTTAGATGACTTTATGGGTAAATGTAAAATGTAGTAAGTAAGAAAAGAAAATATAAACCACACCAGGTATATTAATCAGGATTCTCCAGAGAAACAGAAACAATAGGATAAAAATAGGTGATAGATAGATAAGTAGATAGATGATAATTAGATAGACAGATAAAAGGAGATTTCAATAGAAATTAGTTCATGTGGTTATGGAGGCTGAGAAGTCCCATCCACAAGCTGGAGAACCAGGAAAGCCGGTGGTGTAATTCTGAGTCCAAAGACCTGAGAACCAGGGGCCACCTCTACATGTCCTGGAGTGCAAAGGCCCAAGAACTAGGAGCTTTGATATCTGAGAGCAGGAGAAAATGGACATCCCAGCTCAAGAGGACAGAAAGAATTCACCCTTTCTTCACCTTTTTGTCCCGTTCAGGCCCCCAGTGGATTGGATGTTGGCCACCCACACTGGTGAGGGACAATCTCTTCACTCAGTCTACTGAATCAAATGCTAGTCTCTTCCAGAAACACCCACTCAGATACACCCAGAAATAATGTTTTACCAGCTATCTAGGCGTCCCTTAGGCCAGTCAAGTTGACCCATAAAATTAACCATCCCACCAGGTATTTTAAACAGAGGGGATTTAACTCAAGCAATTGTTTACAAAGGTGTTGGAAGGCTGGAAGAATAAAAAGGATACCAAGGTAACCTAGAGATTAGGAACTGAAGGAAGTAGTGACAACCCCCAGAGGAATAAAGGGAGAAAATGGTGCCGTAAGAACTTGGGAGCTTAGAGCAGGGCCCTCCACAAGACTGGTTGGCATGCCGTGGTGCCCCTTCCACAGTAGATATTTGGGTTTCTGAGGAGGAGGGCACCCTGTGGCTGGTGTTCAGATCTCTAAGCAGGAGTTCTGACCTAGAAGATGTCTGGAAGGCCTGGAGAACATGGCCCATTGGATAAGGAAGTGTGGCTGCTTCTGGTACTTCTAATGGAGCATGGCGAAGCTGGTGCTGCAAGTGTTGAAACATATTGAAGCCATAACTTCTGCTGCTACTAGGAACACTAATAGAAACTGGGAAGAGGAAAATTCTCTTCTCCTCTCCTTCTGCTTTCCAGTCTCCATTTAGCGCCTCCCATGGGTAGAACCTAACAAGTTTGGCAAGGGAGTCCGGAAAATAGAGTTTTCAGAACCCCAGCCCCAGTATCCCAGAGCACAATACAGAAAGGTGGGCTTAGAACTGAGGGACAAGGTCAACAACCAGCACAGCAAGGCAGGATTAAGGAATTAGTGAGAAAAAGAAAAACCACACACAGGGACACAAAATGCAGGTAGGAATGAAGCTCCTACCTCATGGATGCTGTTAAATCTTCCACACATGCTATAGGCAAGGCACAAATTTGGTAGTGGTTCTTACTCTTTAATTTCCCTCAGCCCACGTGAATAATCCAGTCCATTATCATCAGTCACAGTAGCTTAAGGCTACACAAAGTTACTTCCGGAGTGTACTCCCTGGAATGAGGTCTCAATGTGTCTGCCAATGCATCAGCATCTTTATAAAGCATCTTCCCACACAATGCTACAGCTTCTCCCTTGCCAACTAATAAGGCTGGAGCCTTGTCCTGTTCCAAAAATGGAAAGCACGAATATTTGAGCCAAACCCTCTGAATTAACTATGCTCTGGTAGGAGTTAAAGCTCTTCCTCCTGACTCCCACAGTGTCTCCACCCATTATCCCATCCTCTTGAAGACTTATGCACATTGCCTGAGGCCACTGGTTGGAATGTTATTGGCTGCAAGTAACAGAAGACTCAATTCAAAATATCTTAAACCAATCATTCTTAATCCTGGCTATCCTTTCAAATCAACTGAAGCTCTTTTAAAAGGACATCTGGGCTGGCATACAAACAAGATTGAGAACCAACAACTAAAACAGTAAAGGGATTTATTAGCTCACATAATATGAGGTCTAGACTAAGGCAATACTGGGGACGGTTTGTTTAGTGATTCGACAAGGCGGCTCGGGGAGCTGGTACATTCTGTCTTTCTGTTCTGCCTTCCTCAGCAAAATGAATCTTATCTTCATCTTTGTCTCTTCATGGTCACAAAATATTTTCAGCAGTTCCAGGCTGCTCCTCATACAACAATATCCAAGGATGGGAGAGAATGTCTCTTCCTTGAGCCTTTTTGAGTATCAAGAGAAACCTCATATTTTACTGGTTGCGGCTGGGTCACATACTTGTCCTTAAACCAAACACTGGTAAATGGGACAGAATCATACGATTGGCTTAATCTAACGAAGATCCATCCTCTGCATCTTCAGAGGGGCCTAAAACACAAAGCATGGAAGGAAGAGGGCCATCTCTCTTGGGTAGGCAGCCAACAGTGTCTGCCACCATTTACTCACCCCCCTCATGAGGTCCTTCTCTGGACCGTTGATTCCACATAAAGCCTAGAATTGAAGCACTTCTAGACCCTGGGTTATACACGGATAGTAATTATCATGGAATTTCTCATGGAATCGCAGAATTTCAGGGGGGAAAGTTCTCAGGCAAAGGTCTAAATGCAAGTGAAATTTGCGTTTTCACAAACTTCACATACTTCCAAAGCAATCTGAGAATCTTGATGAAGCAGGAAGATTTGAGCAGTTCAGGTTACCAAAATAATCCCCCTTGAGCCATAATACAGAAAATGGGCTTTAAACAAGCCTCAACCTAATTCTTGGGCTCAAAAGTTTTTAATGTGATGCAGGTGCTGTTGGTTTCTGGAAGCCTCTCCTGGCAATAGTGTGGCATTATTTCCTGGCACATCATAGAGAAAGGCTTTTAGTCCATGAAAACTGTTTTCATGAATATGGCTCACCTCTGCAGAGGCAGGCCACTTGAAAGGTAATTGATTTATACGTGTTCTTCAGAGATGTGGTGAGGTTATTCAAGAAGACGATGTGGAGGACAGAGCCCCATACTTTTAAAAATGATACATGTAAACAAGTGCTGAGTGAAATTGCACTACAGCTCCCAACATTTGCACCTCCTACCTTCACAATGCCTCAGGAGGGAGATGAAACCTTCCACAGGAATTGTTATCAATGCTTGCTGGCCTCGACTTAAAAAGAAACAACTTTCTTCTGGAATAAAACACCACCTGATTTGGCAGAAACAATGAACAACATTTTACCACTAGGGAAATATTTTCATTTCAGAGATTTGCAGCTATACAATTTAGTTAAAACTCTTCGAAGTTTGTTCTAATGATATTAAATGCCAAGAAAAAAGGTGATTAAACGCTGGAATGGCAAGATATTTGGCAACCAGTCCACTTGGATGCAGAATGACACAAAGGGAGTATATTACAAGATTCCATGCAGTGACTCAGAGTTCTCAGGGATGGCCAGATTGAATATCAATTCCATCCTCTGATTTTTATTAGCCATCTCACATGCTAATAGATATAATCAGCAGCCCCAGTCTTGGCCTCACACTGATGTGCTGGCATTTAAAATTAGGAATTAGGAGACAGAGGGAATCTCTTCCCACAACATGATAGGCCAGTGGCCTTGCTTGATCCTTGGTTCTTGGTCATTTAACCCACTCGGTGTTCTAGAGAGTAACAAAGAACAATGACAAGGAGAATAATTTATTACCAAGAGTGTGGGAGGTACTTTGAAGATTTTTTTAATTGATGATATTTATTAAGCTCCTATTATATGCTGTAAGCTGTGCTAGCTCTTCTGGATACTATGGTAAATAAATTAGGATATGGTCCCTCCTCTCATAGGGCTTACGGTATAGTGAGGGAGATAAGCATTAATCAAAGAAACACACAATTAAATGTAAAATTCCAACTATAATAAGGCCTCTCCTTTGGAAGAGGAAAACAGCTTTAGGAAAGCAAATAGTAAGAGAATTAAACCTATCTGAGGAGGTCAGGGAAGGCTTTTGAGAAAGAGACATTGACCTGAGATCTGAAGAAAGAGAAAGAGCTAAGTAGATAAAAAGGTATAAGAAGAATGTTCCAGCAGAGGTGGAGGAATAGGACACACACACAAAGGCCAAAAAGATACATGATGCTTGCAGTAGTTAAGGTTGATGCTAAGTTGCTGTGACAAAAGACCCCCAAAACACAACTCAAATGATAGCAAATTGTTTCTTTATTCTTCTCTCTAATAACCATCTAGGATAAAAAGGCAGCTCTGCTCTGTAAGATTATTTAGAGACCCAGGTTCCTTCCATCTTGTTGCTCAGCTATCCCTCTAGTGTTTTCCTTATCCACATAATCAAAGCTTGTTCACCACGAAAACCATATCAGCATTTCAACCCAAGGAAGGCGGGGAGTGGGGGGAAGTGACTAGCAAGCACCATTGGAGAGAACTTAATCACAGAACCAGATCTAGCTGCAAAGGAGCCTGGGAAGTGTGGCTTCCAGCAAGATGACCCTGCACTCTGAAAAAACTTATCTGGGAATGTGAACAAGCTCTACACTAAAAGGGAGGAGGAAAGAATGAGCATTGGGATACCATAGCCTCTGCCACAAAGCCAAAGGACTCCCAGCACGTAATTATATTGTCATTGAACTAACAAATATAGATGAATGTCAGCTCTTGCCTTGGTTCAGTTGAAATGACTGCAACATGAAGATCATTTTGTAAATGGATAAGCTTCCTGGAAGTGTCATTTGGCAGCTTCCCATCTTTGCAGATCATGAATGAAGAGCTGGGGAAGGAGTTCCCAAAAATTTTTACCATCTAAGGAGTGCTTACTATGTCAGGCACTGTGTTACGTACTTTGCATATATCTCATTGGAACCTAATAGCAGTCCATTTTACAGACAATGAAAATGAAGCAGAGAGAAATTAAGGTCACATTAGGTCACATAACAGGCATGTGATGGATTAGAACTCAGATCTGACTCCAAATTCCATGCTTTTAACAGGTACACAATATGACTGCTCGTAGAAGTTATGACTCTCATAGGAGGAATTAATGCATACTAATGCATAGCATTTATTAGAAGGAAACAAAATCACGATATTGAAGGATATCTGCACCCCCATGTTCATTGCAGCATTATTTACAATAGCTAAGACATGGAAACAGCCTAAGTGTCCATTGATGAGTTAACAGATAAAATGTGGCACATGTATACACAATGGAATATTTTCTCATCCATAAAAAAGAAGGAAATCTTGCCATTTGTGACAACATAGATGGACCTTGAGGGATTATGCTAAGTGAAATGTCAGGCAGAGAAAGACAAATGTGGTATGATCTCACTTACAGGTGGAATGTAAAAAAAATTGAACCCATAGAAACAGAGAGTAGATTGGTGGTTTCCAGAGACAGAGGGGTGGGATGGGAGTGAGGGAAATGGGTGAAGGTGGTCAAAAGCTCAAAACTTTCAGTTATAAGATTAATAAGTCATGAGGATGTAATGCACAGCATGGTGACTATAGTGAGCAATACTATATTGTATATTTAAAAGTTGCTAAGTGCGTAGATCCTGAAAGTTCTCATCACAAGAGAAAACCTTTGTAACGATGTGATGCACGTTAATTAAACTTATTGTGGTGATCATTTCACAATATATACATATATCAAATCATTATGTTGTACACCTGAAACTAACACAATGTTATATGTCAATTATATCTCAGTAAAACTAGGGGCGGGGACAGAAAACAAAAACACAAACTGATGTTTGACTTGGTCGAGAACAAGAAGAGAAAAAAGAACTAATGCACATATAACTGGTTAGATACTTTCCGTGTTACATCCTCAGGAATATTCTGGTTTAATCACTTGCTTTGTTTCTCTCCTTCCTTCCTCTGTCATGACTAAGCCTTCCCTTTCATCACCCAAGTGACTGGATTACAAGTTACCGTATATCTTTGCACCCTGGGTTAAACCACATACTGCACATTGCATATTGATTTTTCAGAGTGAAACTCTTTGAACAGATTGCTTCTAATTCGCTGAAAGGAATTTAACCTTTTTTTTTTTTTTTTTAGCTATTCAGAAGTTCTTGACTTTATTCATTCAACAAACAATTACTGATCATTTACTTTAGGCACACTGTGTTAGGCACAGGCTACAAAGATGAATACAGCTAGGACCCTGCCTTCAAGATGCTCCCAATGTTATGATGGAGGCAGACACATAACCAAATGTTGCAATAGCAGTCCCGCGTGACAGAGTACCAAGGACATTAAAGACTAAATGGGGAAGAGGGTGGGCAGTGAGGACAGGAAAGCCTTCACAGGCACACTGATACTTAGGAAGGGTCTTGAAGGGTGAGAAAGACTCCAAATAAGGACAAGGAAGGGCTATCAGGCAGATGGAAGAACATTTAGCAAAAGCACAGAGGTGTGACATATATGGACACCTCATTTACAACCAAGGCCCTATGGCAATTCAGCAGAGGAGGGATGGCTTTTCAATAATTGATGCTGGGTCAACAGGATATCCATATGGGGAAAAAATGAACTTCAATCTCTACCTCCCACCATACAAAAAATTAATTTGATAGACCATAGAACTAAATGTGAAAGTAAAATCAATAAACTATGCGGGAAAAAAGTAAGAAAATATCTTCATGACTTTGGGATAAGCAAAGATTCCTTAAACAAAATCCAAAAAACACTAATTTTAGAAGAATTATAAATTGAGTTTAATTAAAATTTAAAACTTTGGCAAAAACAAATAAAACATTAAAAGAGTGAAAAGGCAAGCCACTGACTGGAAGATACACGTATCCAGCAAAGGACTTGTATCCAGACCGTACTAAGAATTCCTAAAAATCAGTAAGAAATAGAGAAAATGGGTAAAAAGAATTGAACAGGCACTTTACAAAAAAGAATATCAAAATGGCCAATAAAGTGTGAAAAGGTGCTTAACATCATTAGTCATCACAGAAGAGCAAATTAAACTCACAGAGAGATAGCACTACCACAGTGAGACACCGCTATCCTCTTAAGGGGTAACATTTAAGACTAGTAACATCAAATATGGACTAGAAAGTGGAACAACTGGAACTTTCTTTTGTTCCTGGTTGGAGTGTAAATTGGAGCAACCAATTTGGAAAATTTCAGACAGTACCTACTAAACCTAAACATATGTACCTTCTAAGACCCAGCAATTCCACTCCTGGGTATATACCCAATAGAAATGAGTGCTTATGTCCACCAAAAGATTTGTACAATAATCTTCATGGCAGCTTTATTCATGGTAACCAATAACTGGAAACAACCCAAATGTCAATCAACAGAAGAATGAGTAAATAAATTACAGTGCAATCACAGAATGGAATATTACTCAGCAATAAAAAAGAAGAAACTACTGACACTAGCACACAGTGTTGAAAGAAAGAATTAAGACGCAAAAAATACATGTTTTGTGGTTGTATTTATATCAAGCAAAACTAATCTATGGTGATAGAGGTCAGAATAGTGGTTATGCTTAGGGGGTACTGATTGCTCAGGGGCTAGAGGGAGTCTTCGGAAATGATGGAAAAGCCCTATATCTCAAAATGGATGGGATATATATGGATGCATATATATGTGTAAATATTTATCAAGCTGTACAATTAATATTCGTGCACTTTATGAAGCTATTCCTCAATTTAAAAAGCATTTTTTAAGTCAAGAGGTGTGAAACCACCTGACAGGATTGGGGATTTTAAGTGTTCTTGACTTACTAGAACGTGTGGTTTTGAGGGCAGTATGGAAGGAGATTCATTTGTTTAAAAATTCCTAGGTGTAGTGCCCACTATGGGGCCCATAGCAGTCTTCATTCAAGAGATACTTACTGCCCTCCTGGAGACTACTCATGCGGGAGACAGCAATAAGAAAAATAAGCAATAAATAAATAATTTCAGGTATGATGAGAAAACCACTAAAGCAAGGTAAAAGGATAAGAGAGATAGGAGTTGATCTTTTCACGAAGAGAGGTCTGGGAAAGCCAATCAGACGTTTGGCCCCATAACCTGAAGGGACTGAGGGAGTGAACCATGTGGATATCTGGAGGAAGGGTATTCTGGGTCCAGGGAATAGGAGGTGCAAAGGCCCTGAGGTGGGCTTGGAACACTGCAGAAGCCAGAATGGCTGGAGTAGAAGGAGAGAGAGAGAGAGAACATCCCTTTGGATGACATTAGAGAAACAGCAAGGGCCTAACAGAAAAGGCTCTCCTGGACCAATATAAGGACCTGGGATTTCATTCTGCATGCAATGGGACACCATGGGGGTGGGGCAGATGTCTGAGCGGAGGATTGACATGATCCAATTTAGGCTCTCCAAAGCATGTGGAAGCAGGAAGATATGTAAGTACATTACAGCAGGAAAGTCAGCAGGGATATGGTCATAAAAGACCTTCCAGGGGAATGATTGAAGCCAGGATGTGACTTGCTCAGATTCATATTCTAGAAAGATCACTTTGGTGGCTATGGAGAGTGACCTTAAGGTAGAGAGTGGGGTGGGAGGAGACCGTTGGCAAGGAAGCCAGGTGAGTGACCTTTAGAGTACTTCCAAATCTTCCTCAGGATCAACTTTCTAAGCATCTATAAATAGTCGCTTCTAGACAGTCAGGAATACTGATGAGTCGGGAGTTCTGGTTAACAGACCGCCCAACGCCAGTGAGCTTTCTCCATAGAAACCTCAAGGCAGAATGACAGCATTCTCCTCAGTTCCTTCTTACAGTGTTTTAAATAAAGGAAAAACGAACAGCTGCCCTCTAAACGGGGTTACCCCCGCCCCCCGTTTTCTTCAATCAAAATGGCAACCAGAGCCAAGCACAGCAGAACCAGGAAAGCTTGTCTTGCTGTTTTTGGTTTAGCTCGGTTTCCCAGCTCAGAGTCGCTCCTGTGTTGCAAAGAGGAGCTGGTTTATGGGCACATAAATGAAGCCCAGCTGTGAGAGAGACTAATGAAGAAGGATCTTTATCACAGCGTCTCATCTGAGTTTCATTCTAGCACGTCCAAGCAACGGAGGAAAATTGAGAGATTAAATTCATCGGGAGCCGAGTGGAACTTTCTTCCTTGCGAAGCGAATCTACGTTCCGCTGGAACTCCTCACTCAAGGGATCACATTTTCGAAGACCCCTTCAGGGGTCAGGCTCAGGAAAGCAGTGTTGCCATCCAAAGGAACAGAGGACGAATCCTTCTTTTACACTTTTCTTAGGGCTGAGGGATGGGTTTTAAACATTGAACAAACATAAGCAAACCAGGACATTGCTTGCCACACTCAAAAGCTGTAGAAATCATGAGAAAGGCCACCCCTTTCATTTGAGAATCAGGGAGCAGTGGGGCAGGGTGGGAGAAAACAACAGAGAAATTGGAGTTAGACAGATTATGGCTTCAAATTCCAGCTCCACCACTTATCAGCTGAGTGCCCTTTGGAAATGGATTAAACCTCTCTGAGCATAGTTTTCTTTCTGCAAAATAGGGATAAAATGCTTATGTTTCAGGGTTGTTGTGAATATTAAACTAAAAAGTGCACACAAAGTATTGGACACATGGTACTTGCACAGTAAAGGAAAGATACTTAAATAGCATGTGACTGTCTCTATCATGCTTTCATATATGTAGCTGTATATCCTCAATAACAACAAAACATATTGGAAACATCAAGTAAAATGGTCATTTTGAATATTTCTCCACTGGGTCTTTGACATGGCTCTCCAAGGGCCCGTTACCGCTGGACCCCCTCTGTGTTAGAATTCACGCCAGCCCGGGAGATATTCCCAAGCATGCCTGGATCCCCAAAGGTCTTCAAAGGAAATAAGGAGGTCCCAGGAGCTATCACTGGTATTTCAAGAAAAGACTAACAAAGTTTTCCCTGTATAAACCTGCACAGACTATCTAAAAGGTCAAGTGCTGTTGCTTTGTCCGGGATTAAGTCAGCCCAGGTGTTAACTTACATTGACTCAAGCCCAGACTCTTTGCCATACACATCTTTGATGATTACAAACTGGCAAAATGAATTATACATTTTTACTCAGATTGACTGAGTACATTCAGGTGTCTATAAGAAAATACCATACACTGGGCAGCTTATAAACAGCAAACATTCATTTCTCACAGTTCTGGAGGCTGGGAAGTCCAAGATCACGGTGCTGGCACATTTCTGCATCTGCTGAGGGCCTGCTCCCTAGACAGCCACCTTTTCTCTGTAATCTCACATGACAGAAGGGGCAAGGGGCTCTCTTATAAAGGCACTAATCCCATTCATGAGGGCTCTGCCTTTGTGACCTAATTACCTCCTACAGTCCGCATCTCCTAATACCATCACCCTGGGAGATGTAATTTCAATGCATGGACTTTAGGGGACACAAACATTCAGACCATGGCACAGATGAAATTTTTCTTACGTTCTGGATCCCAGGGGTCAGCTGGGGCCTCCTGCTCCTCTGAGATCTGAGGGAACCTGGCTCAAGTCTCTCAAGTCCGTAGTTTGAGAAAGTCAAAGCCTTCGCTGAGCGGTCTGCAGATCTCTGAGGATCTGGTTCCTGTGGTGACCTCATCGTCTGGCTCCCATGCTGCCTCCTCTTTGACTCCACTGCAGCCTGGGGCTATGCCGCCATTTACACTCACACACGCTATCAACTCACACCATGTATTTTGTGGGTTTGTTGAATTCACTGAGGTTTGGGGGTCACAAGGATGGGGTCACAGCTGAGGACCCCTCCTCCCGCTGACTTCACACTAAAACTCCCTTTCTTCTCTGTCTCCCTCGTCCCTCCATTGCTTTCTCATTTCTCACCTTGTCTCAGCAAAGCGGTCTAGCCAACGTCTTTCATAGCTAGATCGTTGTGTTTTCCCCCCAAGAATATGGCTCTCTTGCTCAGATGAACGGCAATGAATAAAAACTTTTCCTGTCTTATTAAACTTAATATAAATTTCTTTGAGGAAAATCATCAAGAAAAGGGGTCTTTGCCAACAAAAGTATAGGAACCATTAATGTAGGGCAGTGGTTCTCAAAGGGTGGTCCCTAGGCTAGAAGAAAAGGCATTCCTCGGGAACTTGCAGAAATGCAAATTCTCAAGCCCCACCCTAAACTCTGGGAAGCAGAAACTCTAGGGGTGGGATCTAGCAAATTATGTTTGAACAAGCTCTCTAGGCAATTCTTATGTGTACCAAAGACTGAAAGCATTGATCTAGAAGGAGGACTTTGGCTGTAACTAGATGGTGGTTCCAAACCCAAATGCCCATAGAAACGAGGGAATAATTTAAAGCGTATTAGGCAGCAGGGAAAGCGATGGACATATGAGTGAACTGATTTTTGCTACACGAAAAGGAAGATCCAGGATGGTCAGTGTTTCTAAATTTTCAAGAGAAGACAGAAATTTGAATTTTTATTGCAATTGCCAGATGTTTAAATGTTAGCAGCCAATTCATTTTGTCCTTCTAGGTTAATTCAAAGGCTGGCACATGCTGCCTACATCATCTCTCCATTTAAATCGAGAATTATAAGTTTCCAAGCCATGCTGCCGGGTCTGCTCTCACGGCTCAATTTTTAAAGCGCAATTAGGAACAGAGAAGAGAAAAGAAATGAGACTCATTTAACATGGATTTTGTGCCAAACATTAAAATGGGTTTTTAAGTTAATACAGGGCTGTGGAGTAGACAGCCTATACAATGGCAGCGAAATGGCAGTTGAGCTAATGTGAGATATTGTTTCTGGGCAGCCTTTTTATTTCCATCTGTATTTTCTCAGACAGTCACCAGGGACTCCGTATTGTTCCTCGTATCATATTTAAAGCTGGGCCTATGGAATATATGCAGCACTCTGCCGTTGCCGTGGCAACCATTATCTTCTCCTAATTCTTTTTCTTTTCTAAAAATAAAGTGCCCTTTCTCAAAGTATCTATTTCCGCTTTTTATTTAAATCTCACTTTCTGCAGAGGCTCCATCTCCCTTTGACCTGAATATTACTTTTGTTTTGCTCAAGAAGAGACTGTGATAACACACATTCTGGACCTGTCGGCATCGCCCAGAGTTAAATTTGAAGACTAATGAGAGCTGCAGACACGGGGGTGCTATGTAAAAACCTCAGCAATTTCATAGAAGGGGGTCATGGCCATGTTCCTATAGCGCACATGCCCCTTGGAATAGTGTTTCTCCAGCCCATTATTTCATCTGCTGCTTCCAAAGAGTTATATTTCCACTGCATAAAAGAACAGTCAGAGAGACAAAGAGATGGGCTGAGGGCCCAAAGCCCGGTGTTATGTTGAGGGACGAAGCCTTGAACCCTCACTCCTTTGATCGGTAACTGGACAATTCCCCCTCCCTGGTTTCTTTCCTTTGCCTGCAGAAAGGTCTTGATGATCCACTTCTGAGGTGTTAAAAGAACTAGAGGGAAAGGAAATGTTGAGCATTAGCCTAAATTCTGCAGCCTTCGTACATCAAAGACCAGGCCTTGATCAAGACATCCACTAAAAGCAATTGCTTGGGACTTCTGAACCAACAGGGAAACATTCTATAGACTGTCCTTTCTGGGGCCATTTGCCATGCTGAGATGCTACAAAGATACGACAAAGATTGGGTCTTGTCATAAGGTAAGATGAAAAAATCTGCTCAAGTGGAAATTAGACAAATAGGTATGATCCCTGCCGTCAATAATCCTGCACCCCAACTATGCCACACTCATGTGTCCAAGCAAATGAGCAGAAGATGTTCGTAAAGTCCTGGAGGCATCCCTGGCTCTCAGGAGAGGGTGTGCTTGGAGTTTTCTCCACGTGTGGGCGAGCCATCCCCACTCTGCCATCGCCACCCCTGCTGTGGCCAGCCTGCTCCTTGACAATCCAAGCTTCTCTGTTCAGTCCGTGATGATGAAAAAGGCATGTTCCTCTCTGCCAAGTTAAGTGGCCAAGATGGGAATGGTAAGTGTAGCTTTGGCTCAGTTACACCGTAGACAGCTTGTGTTTGGGACATAGTGTGTGTAACGGGAGTTAAAGTCTGCCCATTATAGACAATACAGGGTTAGGAGAAGTCATTATTTCCTTTCTCTTCCTCTTGCAATTTCAAAGGCTAGTTCTGTCCAACCTTCTGTCCTACTATAGTGTCATTCATTTGGATGGTGGTCCTTTGGCACAGCTAATGTGGAGCCTCAGCTCTGTGGTGTCTTTACTGAGGGAATGTCACCTGCCATGACTCTGCTTATGTACTGTGGCAGGGAGTCAGGCTGGAGGCGATGAGTCAGCCACTTGGGACTGAAAAATAGATGATCATGAATTGGTCCTCTGGACTATACTGCAGCCAACAAGTCCACAGCAACATTGGGGGTCCAGGACAATATCTCCAGGTGGACAAGTTGCTCATAGGAGAGAGCAGTGAACTAGGTGTTAGAGGCACCGGCCAGTCCTACTGTGAAGAGAAAGGTCAGACGTGGAGACTGCACTGTTGGAGGGTGGGGGCACCAGCACAGAAAGAAGGCAGGCGCCTTGGTCTGACCACTTCCCCATGAGTCTCATGGTCTGAACCCTAAAGGCAAAATCACTTACTCATCAGACCGACCTTGGCTTTCACAACGTTTTCTCTAAGGTCTCATCGGAGGCTTAAGAATGTTCATGTTAATACTTGATCTTAAAAATACTTGTTGACCCAAAAGAATGGAAAGCAGGGACTCAAACAGATATTTGTACACCCACGTTCATAGCCACATTATTCGCAATTGCGAAAAGTTAAAGCAACCCAAGTTCCCATCTACAGAAGAAAGGGTAAATGAAATGTGGAATACACACACAATGAAATATTACTCAGCCTTAAAAAAGGAAGGAAATTATAACACATGTTACAACATGGATGATCCTTGAGGACATTAGGCTCAGTGAAATAAGCTAGTCACGGAAAGACAGATACTGCAGGATTCCCCTTACACGAGGTACGAGAGCAGTCAGAATCGTAGAGACAGAAAGTAGAATGGGGGTTTCCAGGGGCCGGGGGAGGGGAGAATGGGGAGCTGTTCCTCAATGGGTAGAGTTTCCGTTTTGCAAGAAAAGAAGCGTTCTGGAGATTGGCTGCACAACAGTGTGAATGTTCTTAACACCACTGCACTGTACACTTAAAAATAATTAAGATGGCAAATTTTATGTTACGTGTATTTTACCACAATAAACACAAATAAACAAATAAAAACGAAAACACTACGTGTTGAATGATTCCCCTTTCCTTCCCCAGCTCCTCTGCTGAGATGAATTGAAGACGTGATCCCAGAGCTGCTGTTCATAACCTGAGTGACCCTGGAGAGCTCACGAAAACATTCTCGACCTAACCTTCTTCGTGGGTGATTGGGAATAATAATAGTGACCTTGGAGGATCGTGTAAGAAAGGGCTCTGTGAATTAAAATGGGCAACACACAGGGATGATGAGGATTATAAAGCCGTTATATCCCACGCAACACCTAGAACGAGATCTCGCTTCTATTAAGGGCTCAAATGTAGGGAATGAATGGAATGAATGGAAGAAATGTGCTCTAGCCAGCAGCTGACTCGCTTTGTTGAGACAGAACAGTGAAGTCCGTGAAATTGGCCTTCGGGCCACACTACCAATCTGGGATCTTCTTACCCTCCTAGGCTCTCAGGGCTCTCATTCACCCCTTCCCAGAAAACTAGGTGAAGTTTTACACTCAGATGTAGATGCACAGACATCTTGCAGAGGTATCTGCTCTTTTATAAGGAGCACCGAGGAAAACCGAGGGCTTACCCAAGAGAATAAATATCAACGATGGAAGCTCAGGCATTGCTGCAATAGTACAATATGAAAGGTGTGCCAGGGGCAGCGGGCAGAAGGGAGAGGGGGTGTTTTGTCAGCAAGCTTTCAATCACAGCATGCAGGCAGATGCCCGATCCACTGCCAGAGTCTGCCAATGGGGAAATCTGTGAGAAAAACCAAGGGCCGCATCTTTAGTCATGGCACATTTTGGTGATAAACAACATAGCTCCGTGTTAAGAACAAGGACGTGAGAAACTAACTAACTGGATTTGGATTCTGGCTCTGCCAGTCAGCAGCTGTGTGGCCTTATGCTGGTCACTTAGCCTCTCTGTGCTTCAGTTTCCTCAACCCTAAAGTGAGGATGATGATAATAGCACCCACTCCCTAGGTTTGTTGTAAGGATTAAACAAGTCTTTCTTCATGGCGCGAGTACTTAGAGACCACTTGGCACATAGAAAGTGAGTTACTAATATTTGTTAAATAAAATCCAGAAAGATTTTCAATTCCTGGACCTATTCCCCAGCTTCTCCATTCGATCTCTCCACCCTGCTTCTCCCATCATCCTGATTCCGTGCATGGAAAATGTACTCCCCACCCATGCCCTAGCCACAAACAGACAAGCATTTCAGACTGGATTCCTGGCTGCTAATACAGCTGGCTCTCAGACCTCATTTTCTAGTTAGTTGCCTAATTTAGAGACCTTGTCAATTTGCATTACGTAGAAATAATGCAATACGACTTCAAAGCTACTTGGAACCATGGCCTGCAGCCCATAGCTCTGAACCTTCCAAAGTGGGTTGGAACAATTGTAAATTACTCGACAGCGTGAAACCTTCCCCCTTGCCAATTCTCTCATGATCACTGGGCTAGGACACTTCTTGCGGTAACCGTATAGAAACAGATGGCCCAAAATGTGCTATTTTCTACCTATAGATGGAAGTTGAGTGAAATTAAGTGTTTTCATCATAATGATTTGTGCTATTCCGCTGTCGTTGCTGCTCTTACTCATTTCTTCTCTTCCTCCCACTTCTGTTCTTATTTTTAATCTAATAAATCCCTGTTTGAGTTTTAGATAAACTAGATAGAATACACATATGCAACCTGCACTCAGATTTTTTTTTAAAAAAGAACATTACAAGTGCCCTGGAAGCCATGTCATGACTCGATCTAGTCCCTACTTCCCCACCTTCAAGCATGGCCTTCCCCCTAGAGACATAGAATAGCTTTTTAAAAAATATTATTAGTGTCTGAAATATTATTGTTGATATGTTTGTTTATTGTCCAGCAAAGGACATAAAATAGTTTTGACTGGTTTGATGCTTTACATGAATGGAATCTTACAGAATGTATGGCTCTGTATCTGTTTTCACTCAACATCAGGTTTACAAGATTCATCCACTGCATTGCCACATACAGTTGTAGTTTGTTCTCTCTCTTTGCTGTGTAGTATTTCGCTCTGCGTTTACACCACCGTTTATTCATGCCTCCTATTGGATGGACATTGTATAGTTTCTAAATGGGGCTATTTTGAATAGTGCTGCTAGAACCTTCTGGTACATGTCTTTTGGTGAATGTGTGTGATCTTTCTTGTTTTGTACACCTGTTTTATTTCCTCTTCTAACAAGGCTCTCTCCCCTTGTCACAGTGGAGGCAAGGTAACCCCAGGGTGGGTGGTTGGTAGGAAAGGGGATAGTAACTGTGTCACTTCTAGCACCACCTTCCTTCATCCCCAGCCACCTTCCTCTGCACTCTCTCTCAGCCCGTGGCTGACTTCCTGCTGACGCATTCCCTGTGATGTCCCCCCTGGAGTTCCAGCTCAGCGGTGAGGTGCTGCAGCATCCTCTGTCACCCACCTGCAGATCAGAGTTCCTGGGACCTCAGGTGAGCCCTCTGGATGCAGACGCCTAACCCTGACTGGCAGCTCTGGCTTCATCGGATGCCATCATTCACCTGCTCTGCCTGACTTCCTTCCGTTCCTGACAGCTGTGTCTCCTGAGCTTTCATCACCCAGCAAACTTGTCTTCTCCACTTTCAGTAGTTATGAGTGTGGGATACGAGGGCAGGAAATCTAGACTTGATCTTTGATTCTAGGTTCTAGTTGTGTGACCCTGACAAGTGATTTAATGTCTCTGAACCTCAATTTCCTCATCTGTAGTAGCAGTAATAATATGCACTGGACTCGTAATACGGCTCCAGTATTAAATGAGATAATATACTTACTATTACGGTAGTCGTTACTATATATGCTCTGTATTATGTAGGCTGCTTTTTGTCTTCCAAAGAGAAATCGCTTTGTTAAATTCTTCAAAATCAACTGGTTCTTATCACAAAAATTATTTCGACAAATGTTGTCTAGAAATAATCACGATCAGCCTGATTCGTCTGCCCTTCCATGAATATAGTGCCAAGATAGAGGCGGTTGGGAAGTATTTACAATATGCTGTCACATTAACAAAAAAGAGACAGAATGCTAATTTATATATACATATGGGTAGTTTTTCATTTTAGAAAAATCAAAGAAATAGACAGAGAAAAAGACTGCAAAGAAAGGTATCAAAAGGATAACAGTATTTCCCTCTGGATGGTGGTATCTGGGTGATTTATATGGTATCCCTTATATTTTTCTGTAGCCTCTGATATATATAGATACATACATACACTCATATGCTTTTTACACATATGCATACAATTATAATCAGAATGTTTTGATAAGCCTAGTTTGAACAAAGGGAAGGAAATCAAATTAATGGACTTATTATCTGAGGGTGGAGTCAGGAAATGGTTTAGTATTAGCTTCCTGGGTTTCACTTGCTTTTTTCTGTGAAAATCTACTTGGGTTGCCTCCATGCAACGGACTATGCTTGACACCCGGCTGATCCACTGGAGCACCTTTTGGTCCTTGCACCATTTTGACAGTAAGTGCATGAGTGTAGCAAGCCCAGCCTGAGAAGGGCCTGGTGACCAGGGGCACAAACCTCTCAGGGATGCATGTCTGGGTCACACCACCAGGTAAGCCGTCGAGGCTGAGGGTGAGAGGAAGCTGGAATGGATGGTGGAAGAGAGATGATGAGTATTGGTTGTGGATCTCAGACCCACTGCAGCAGCGGGGGCTCTGGCTAGTCTTACTCTAGATCTTTATCTTCCAGGTTTCCCCCCGGAAAGAGGCCCACTGGGCTGCAGAAGGAGCTGCTTCCAGAGTGTATGTGAAGAGTGGATCCAACTGCACAAAGGGTGGACCGTGGTGGATGCTGTGATGCCCCTTTCCGGAAGGGTTTCTTGCCCAGCTGCCGGCAGTGCTGTTGGTGATGCCTTCAGCTGTCAGCCCTGCAGGGCAAAGAGGTGACAGGACCAAATTTGTGATTTAGAAAGATTTTTTTTGACAGCTTTTAAAAGGAATGATCTGGATCCACACACATCCACATGGAGAGAGATCCAAAAAAATCAAGATGTAGAAAAATATGTATAAAATGCGACCATTTGTGAAAACATACCAAACAGAACCATATATTATTGCTTGTGGATGCACATATATGTATATAGACATATATAAAACGGACACAATAGATACGTTTGCGTTCATTTTGTAAACCTTCGCATACATACATATTTTGAATTAGTCAGCTTTTACTAACAAATAACGTGTAACAAATAACCCCAGTAACTCAGCAGGTTACAATAATAAATATTTTTACTCATATTACATGAGGGCTGCAGGCGGGCCATGGCTCTGCTCAACTCTGCCAGGTTCTATTGGACTATGGTGGGTTTATGTCCTGACTCCAGGGAGAACAACAGGATGAGGAGACAACAAATAATCGTGAAAAATAATAGAATCTACCACACACACCAAACCTGTGATGGTGATTGCCTGTGGAGGAGCAGGAAGGGGAATGAGAAGAGGAGTTAGTGAATAAAGGGGATGTTATGCAGAACTGTAATAAAATCTCAGAAAGACTTGATGAAAATATGACAATTCTGGATGATGGAAATATACATGATTGTTTATTATCCTTGGAACTTAGCTTTCTATTTTTGCAGAAATGGTGAATTGATAAGGAATGAGAGTAAAGATGGAATTGAGAGGGGGCAACTGGGAGGCGGAACTCCAGGTGAAATGATAAAGACCTGAACTATGACCCTAAGAAAAGAAATGACGTAAAGCAGTTCTTTAAAAGGTAGAGTTGACCAGACATGATGGTCGATTCAATGCGAAGGGTGAGAGAGAGGTGAGTCAAGCATGCTTACAGACATGAATCCATAGTGACTGCAGAGCTCCCAGCTCAGGTGCCTGGGTGAAGGAGTCGCCATTCACCATGCCAGAGAACAGAGGAGGAGCATGTCACCGGGTGAGTGAGCCAGGAGGAGGTGATACTTGTCATTTCAAGGCTTGGTTGATAACTCTGAATCTTATTATTATTTTACTTTTTTCCTGTTCATTTGTTTACTTATTTTTTCCTTTGCTTTTTCTTTCTCCTTACCGGTTTGCAAATCAGAAGTGCATACACCTAGTTTTAGCTGCTATTTTTTGTAACAAGGTCCTTCACTTGAGGATATGAGTTCTACAAAGACAGGGCCAATGAAATAATGCAGGCTGCTCAGGGAATGGATTGCTCTGAAGAAGAAAGTGACCACAGCGAAAACTCAGGGACTGACCAGCACGTACTTATTGCAGCCATCTTAACTTTGCTTGGGAGACTCATTTACCATCCGTATACATTTATTCAATATAAACCTGGAGCTTCCTACAGAGGGATGCCTCCATGAGAGCCTGCTAGACAGCAAAACAAGTCTTATAATTTACAGTCTCAGCCCTTGTGACCTTCTTTTGATTTGGGTTCATATTTGAAACCACTGTTCATTTTTCTCTGTCATTTTACCTCACCTTCAGTTGTTCTAGAGGGAGCTCCCTGCTGTCCCTGGGACTTCCCAAAGGAAATTTTTAACCAAGCCAATCAATATTTAATTTCCAAATTGTTAAAAATCTCGCCAACCCTTTCACATGATGAAATAACAAACAAAAGAACAGACAGCTGCAGCTTGTTTTATGTGTATAAATAGATCCTGAGCAACAAAAGGACCACTTTGGCTGGTTAGAAGCAAGCCTGACATTACATCTGGCCATGTCTTAAATCCTTCTCACTCAACTGCACTTGAGGAAGAGACTGGAAGCTAATAGCTCATTCCTTACCGGCCCCTACAATTCTATCCCATCCCACAACCCATCTCCTCTATCGCTTACATCTCCAGCTCATGTTTCCAGCAATAAAGTGCTGTGATCTTGTTCCATTTAAAAATAGTACTGGAAGAAATGGTGGTACTGACATTGTCTGGAACCAACGTGCTGCCTTCCATCCCAACGGTACAGAGAAAGAACATAACAGAAAAAATGCTGGGCATGGAGACCCAGTCTCTCCATTCCATTTTGTGGTTTTGAGCAAATCATCTAACCTTTCACAGGCTCAATTACCTCATCTATAAATTGAGAAGAGGGATAACCACAATATAGATTCTTTATGAGGATCAAGTGAAATAAAGAATGTGAAAGCGCTAGTGTTTATTAGAGCAGAGCTTCTCAGACTCTGAGCTGTGTACAAATATGTGGGGATGGAACACAGATTCTGATTCTGTAGGTCGGGGTGGAGCCTGAGATGCTGCATCTCTGAAAAGCTCCCAAATGATGCCAATTCTGCTGGTCCATAGACAATCTCTTGAGTCACAAGCTGTTTGGTTATGGTAGCCACTGGCCACGTGTGACCATTTATATTTAAATTAATTAGAATTAAATAAAATTTAAAATCCAGTTTATTAATTGTAGTAGGCACATTTCAAGCATTCAATAGCCATCTATGGCTAGTGGCTACCATATTGAACGGCACAAATATAGAACATTTCCATCATTGCAGAAAGTTCTAGCGGACTGTGCTGTGTCAGAGCACTACAGAGATGTTAGGAGTCAGTCGACAACATTCAAACTGTTTCCGGAGCACCTTCCCTATGCCAGACAATTTTCTAGACACTAGTGATATAGCAATGAGCTAAATAGACAAAATTCTTGCTCTCATGGAGCTTACCTTGTAGTGATTATGGATTTGGAAAAATAAGAGATTATTATTAGATGGACTTGAACATGGCTGCTCTCCCATAAGTAGACTCTAACTTTATCCGATGACAGCCTCACAGCAGAACTCAACACTTCGTTATATCCTCCCAAAGCACAGCCATTCAAATAACCATAAAGTGAAGAATTAATCTGAAGATTTTACTGAAGATTTCTTAAAGGACGGTACAGGGAAGTTTATATTGCATAGGACAGAGCATTTCTTAATATTATTTTTCTTTTTCCTTTTTCGATTACAAAAGTAATAAATGTCAAATAAGATTTTCTCTCCTTCCCACCCCTAACCACTCCCCCCACAAACACCCCCTATGACCCTCTTCCTAAGTCTCTCTCTTCCTGGTCCCTACTACAGAGATCTTCCCCAATTTTCCTCCTTTCTATGCAGAGAAATTCATCTCTGCCCAACTCAAGGCCTGCATCCCTAAACCTTTTACTTCTCTGGGTCCTACTACAGCTTCAATTAGAGTGAGAGATGAAGTCCACCTGCCCTCACCTTGTTGACAATAAAACATTGATGGTGTGCTGGTGCTGGCTCACTATGACTCACAAGAGCCAATAGTGCACATCTTTTCCCAACGTTGTGTTCAGTGACCTCGCATTGGAAAGCCTGAGATTGGCCATGGTGGGAGTCTTTACAGCACAGCGATTGGCACATGCTGTAAATCAGGGCTTCCCCACCACGACCCAAGAACGAATTGTTAAACATTTACTAGCCCACCACTGTGTGTAGCAATTGTGGGGAGATGACATGGTACCCAATGTAATCTAGAACTTACTTGGAGAACTCTTTCATTTTGTGGCCCCAGTGCTTCTTCCTCTTTGTTTTCTACTGTGGCGGCTGACCTGGGAAACCTTCCTCACTTCTCTGAGGGGGACCCTCTCTGGCAAGATGCAGGAGAAGCAGCCACTCTGGAAATTCAAAGACACCATTCCATGGCTTCAGATAGAGTAGTCCCCAGTGCCGAGAGAGACATCAGGGAGAAAATGATACATGAACCAACACCCCCGACACACCCCCTTTTTGATAGGATGCACCTGACATGCACTTGCCTACAGGTGTACTCCTTTCTGTTTGGTGATCAAACCAGCTGAATTCACTTTCCTCTGTTATCATTAAATTGAAAACCAAAAATGTGCAGCGATGATAAGGGAAAGTTGAGCTTACCTTTCATATCTCACAACCATCCTTAGTGAGTCATAACCACCGCGAGAACACTCTGGAAGTACAGAACACCAAGAACTGGTTACCTCTGCTCAGAGCTAGAAGTGGGGGTGGGGAATTAAATACAATGATGTGAAAGTCATTCTGGGGACTTGAAAGAAGCTCTGGATAAGGCACCCCCTGGGCAAGCTCCTCTTCAGCTCTATGTTCTCTTTCCTGTATCAGGGACTGTGGCTGCAGTCAGCTCTACAGCACTGCAGCGGGCAGTGCCTCTTGAGAGACTCCTACCTGAGTGAGTCCCAGGCTCACCCACTCACACCAGCTCTGGATGTCAGGTTCTGCCCTAACCCCCATGAACCCCAAGGCTTCAATGCAGGGGCTACACAGATGGAGGCAGCTCATGAGGAGTAGGGACTGCCACTGGCCAAGATGACAGGGAGAGAAGGAAAAGAAGCGCCTCTGAGAGGGTTAGCATCCATGAATGACACTTCCCAGTCGGCTTGGCCCTCAGCTCACTCTCCTGCTCCTTTATTCTATTTGGAGCAACTGTGGGCTCTTTCTCTCCTAATTATAGTCTCTAAGGGCCAAGATTTCAATGAGTTGTCACCTAAATTGAGCCTGTACTTTTTTCCCACTGCAGTTTGATTTTTAATAACTTGGTTAAGTAAGACAGCCAACAAGTGAATCACCTTGTAAGGAGGTATTTAGGGCTATAGGGAAAAAATGGCTTTATATGGTGGCCTGCTTAAAGGTAGATCCAGACATAGCAGGTCAACCAGAAATTCCAAGTTGGATGCACCGAGTTTCAAACCATGGAGGAGGGATCCCAGATGCACCCATGTCTGGTGGGGAGGGAGTCTAAGTATTCCCTTGGCACGAGGAGTCCCAGTCTCTTGAAAAATAACTCATTCTGTGGGAACAAAAAAAAGCCTGGATCATAAGTCTGCGTCATAAATCCAATAACCTGAGCCCTTTGACAGAGGAAAGGTGACTTAAGGCTGTTAGTCCCTGACTTCAGCCTCACTGGCAGCCCCAACACACTGGTCCTACCTCTCTCCCACTGTCCCTCACCATCCTCAGATTCTCACTTCACCCTTTCCAGGCTTAGACCCAATAGTGCATCATCATCGTCACTCCCTTGCCTGTGCCATTCTCTCTTTCTCTAATGTACTCTCCTTGCAAAACCCCAGCCCTCTATTCATTCTATGCCTGCACCCAAACCACTGAATGTGGCTGGAGAAAAGCCCATGGCCATTGCTGTCTGTTCTCATGTTCAATGCCTTGTCAATCCCCAAGGGGGCTCTTACTGCTGGTTGGCAATACCATCTTGCATTTACCTGAATAATCACTATACACTTTCTCCTCTTGCCTCAAACCTCCAGTTTCTCCCCTCTTCTCCTCACTCTCAGCTGATGATGCTGTTTATTTACCTGAAACAATAAGAGCCATTAGAAGAGGAAGTCGTATATTCCCAGCTATGCTCTGTCTTCCCTCTTGTCCCTATGGATGGTGCTGTCTACATTTCATCTAAGCCAGCCTTCCACTGAAACACTTCCCCCTTGGCCTCCTGCAATGGCCCCTCTCTTTCCTGCATCACCAAGTTTCCCCTCTCTACTGGATCATTCCAATCAGCATACAAAATGATGAAATACAAACAAAGCAAAACAAGAACTAGAAATAACCTCCCTTGACCTCATATATCCATTCCAGATACTGTCCATGTTCTCCCTTTTACAGAAAAATACCTTGAAAAAATTATTCACTCTCGCTGGCTCTGCTTCTTCTCCTTCCATCTTTCTTGAATCCACTCAAGTCGTATTTTCATCACTACCACTCCAATCAAAGAGGTCTAAATCCAGTGGTCAAATGTAAGCTCTTCCCTTACTCCATCAGAAGACTCATTTTATACTGTTGGACACCTTCCCTCTTGAAATACACTTCACTAGGCTCCACCGCTCTCCTGCTTAATTTCCTTCTTATTCACTGGCCACTCCTCAGCCTCTTTTGCTGCATCCTCATGGTTTTCCCCATCTCCAAAGTTTGGAGGGTACAGTCATTGGACATCTTTTCTTCTCTTTCTACATGTATTTCCAGGCAGTCTCATTCAATCTAATGGTTTTAAATACTGTCTATCCACTGATGACTCCCCAGTGTTCCAGCCTGAACCCCAACTTCTTGTATCCAACTGCCACCTCAACATCTCCATTTGGATGGCTAATAGGAATTTAAGCTTAATCTTAACTCTTGATTTCTCCCCTCCGTCAAACGTCTCAAGTGCTCAGACCAAAAAGCCATGGAGGCATCTTTCTCTCATACTCTACATCTAATCCACCAGCAAATCTCTGGCAGCCCCACTTCCAAAATATATCCAGAATCTGCTCATTCCTTTCTGATGCCACTGCTACCACCCTGACCCAAGCCACCATCATCTCTTACCCGGATCAGTGCACTCCACCTATGATCCCCCTTGGTCCCTGACAGTCAGAATGAGACTTAAAACTTGGGTTAGATTGTGTCATTCCTCTTCTCAGAACCTTCAGATCACTTTCCACCTCTCTCAGATGGAACCTAAAGTCTTTACCGTGACCTTCAAGGCCTTACACCCCCAGGTGCCTGGGGCCTCTCCTTCCTCACCTCATTCCACTCTTCCCCTCCTGCCTTAGTCAGTCTGGGCTGCCATAACAAAATACCACAAGCCATGCAGCTTCAACAAAAGAAATTTATTTTCTTACAATTCTGGAGGCTGGAAGTCTGAGATCAAGGTGACAGCAAGTTTGGTTTCTTCTGAGGCCTATCTCCTTGGCTTGCTGATGGCACCTTCTCCCTATGTCTTCACATGGTTGTCTCTTGGTGTGTGCACATGTCTATTTCCAAATTTCCTCTTCTTGCAAGGGCACCAGTCATATTGGATTAGGGCCCACTCTAAAGATCTTATTTTAGCTTAACTACATCTTTAAAGAGCGTATCTCCAAATACAGTTACATTCTGAGGTACTTGGGGTCAGGACTTCAACATGAATTTGGGGGGATCACAACTCAGCCCATAACATCTCTCTCACTCCATTCTAGCCGCACTGGCCTTCCAATTGTTTCTCCAACATGCCAAGATTTACCTCCCAGGGTCTTTGCTGTTCCCTTTTTCTGAACTTCCTTCACCTGGATATCCCCACGGCTCATTCTGTCTCTATCTTCATGTCAAATGAGATAACCCTTAAACTCATAGACTCTTGAACCAGACTGTCCGGTATATACTAGCTGTGTGTGACTTGAGTGAGGCACTCCATCTCTCTATGTTTCCATTTTCCTATAATTGAATGGAATAATAATAGTACTTTCCTCATAGAACTGGGATGAGGACTAAATTAGAACACATATGCAAAGCACTTAGTGTCTGGCTCAAAAGAGATGCTCAAGATACATTAACTGTTAGAGTTGTGATTGTGGTTATTGTGGTTATCTAATATTCTATTGACCAACAGATATTATGCCCAGAGCATCCCTGATGATTGGCTGCTGGAGGGTCACTGAGATGATTAGATGTGGATAGAAACTGCATATATGGCAACAGCCAATAGAAAGAAAGCTGACTTAGGCAGTTTGGGCTGCTATAACAAAAACACCATAGACTGGGTGGCTTAAACAACAAACATTTATTTCTCACAGTCCTAGAGGCTGGGAAGTCCAAGATCAAGATGCCAGCAGATTTGGTGTCTGATGAGAGCCCCTTCCTGGGCTGTGGGCAGCTGCCTTCTTGCTGTATCCTCATATGGCTGAGAGACGTCATCTCTCTAGTGTCTCTTCTTATAAGGGCACTAATCCCACTCACGAGGGCTCCACCCTCATGACCTAATCTCCTCCCAAAGGTCTCACCTCCAAATACCATCCCATTGGGGATTAGGGCTTCATCACATGATTGGGAGTAGGTGGGGCACAAACATTCAGTCCATAGCAAAAGCAGTGCTCGAATGTCACTGTATCATGGTGGTCTTCCCTAACCACTGCTAAAAGATCACACACACACACACACACACACATACACACACACACACAGATCACTCTATCTTCCCTATTCTGATATGATATTCATCATCCCCTGATGTATTATAAAGTTGTTTCTTTGTGGTCTGCCTTTATTGTGAACCTCCAACCTGACTGTAAGTTCCACAAGGGCCAACATTTTGTCTGTTTTGTTCTCTGCTTTACCTCCAGAGCTGAGAACGGGGCCGGCAATACCCAGCCTCAATAAATATTTGTTGGCCAAAGGAATGAGTGACTGAATGGGTATACCATTCCGGGCCCAGGCTCCCATAATTCTGTTCTTAGGGAAAGAAGAGTAGTGGACTTGAAAAACAAAGAATACCAAAAGAGCACTTTAGAAAAAAAAAAAAAAAGACCTATGACATATGGGAGCCAGGGCACATGTGGCAATAAGTTCGAGGCAATGAACACAGCCATCTCTAGAACAAAGCAGTAGAGTGTGGTATGGATACAAGGCCACTTCAGCAACACCCACAGAATATTGTGCTGGAACCAACGACAGTGGCAGTGCTGGGTGGTGACCTGGCACCAAGATAGCTGACAGACTCAGCAGGTGGCAGTGGCGGTATCCTGAGAAAGCAGAGCCATGGCTCAGGCAGCCTTAATAGCTGAGGCTGTCATCTTCAGCTGGCATGTCATGGTGGGACCAACAGCTGCTGTGGATGATGGCAGTGGCACCCTGGATGGCAGACACAAAAAAGTATGGCAGCATCTGGAGCTTTAGGGCATGCCGGACATTTTAGTAGCAGAGTCGACGGGAAAGCCACAGGACCACCAGCCTCAAAACTCCCTGGGCAGCAGGAACCACCAAATGGGGCCCCAGAGAAGACTCCATCAGCTGACACATGGTACCCAAGAGTGGTGTGTTTACCAGCACTCGGAGACACTCAAGAGGACCCATAGGAATAACAGGATGGTAACTTAGAAAGAGCAGAAGACCCCATACCTGTGGAGGAGCAAGAGCCAGAGAAACAGTGTTTTGGTTAATAGGGCTCCAGTACAGACCAAGAAGACTTGGATCAAACCTTGTGCTGGACATCATCTGTAGTCTTTAACCACGTTTCCACCTTTGTGTGCTCTCCCCAACAAAGCAGAAAAATTCCATTAGGTTCCGCTGACAAGAAGCACTCACCAAGGTTAGGAGGGAGGATCAAAGTGGAAAGCCTTCCTCTGGCCCTGTCAGGGGTTAACCAGCAGTGAGGGCAGGCTCCATGGCACCTGCTGGGGCAGGAGCAGGTTCCTGCGTTTTTCTGGACTCCGGGTAATGTCACCCCTCTCTGCTTTCTGCTCTCCCGGCCCTTCTAATAAGTCTGTGACCTAATTCCTACGTTAAGTTCCTCTCCACCTAAAGACCCAGAACAGTTTCTGTCTTCTGACTGATAACGCTGACTGATAAAAATATGTATCTTCCATTTGTTTAATGGTTTATGGTTTTAAATATCTTTTGAATTATCTTATTGAAATTTTATAACAATTCTGTACGGTTGACAACGCAGGGATTGGTGTGACCATTTTATATGGGGATAGGAAAACAGAGAGACTAGTAGGAGCCTCATTGCTAGGCCTGTCTTTCTTCTAAACAGCTGAGTAATTTTGGCCCACTGATTTAATCTTTCTATGCCTCAGTTTCCCCACTTGTAACATGAAGCTATTAGACTAAAATCATTAGGTTTCAAACAGTTTTTACTGCAACTCGCAATAAAAAATATATTTTACATCACCATCCAGTACTTACACCTGCGTGTATGTAAGAAAGTAAAATATAGTTTCATGAAATAAGACCCCCAAGAAACACAATGTATTCTGATTTTTTTCCTATGTATTTTTTAAATGCTGTTGGTAATTATTGTGGACTAAATGTGTGTGATCCCCCAAAATTCTTATGTTGAAATCCTAACCCCCAATGTGATGCTATTTGGAGGTGAGACCTTGGGGAGGTGATTGGGTCCTGTCGATGGACTCCTTGAGAACGGACTAGTGCCCTTATTGAAGAGGCCACAGAGAGCTCTCTCAGTCACTCTCTTTCTACCATGTGAGGATACAGCAAGAAGTTGGCAGTCTGCAGCCCAGAAGAAGGTTCTCATCAGAATCCAACCATGCTGGCACCCTGATCTTGGACTTCAGCCTCCAGAACTGTGAGAAATAAATTTCTGTTGCTTAAGCCCTCCAGTCTAAGCTCATTTGTTCAGCAGCCCAAACAGACTAAGACAGTGATATACCACATTGACTTCATAACTCAAGTTCTTGGGGAAGTAACATCCATTTCCTGAGTCTCAGTCTCATCATCTGTAAAGCAGGAGAAATAACATCCCTTTTATAGAGTTACTGATAGAATCATATTTGATTCTAGCTCAGAGTTTAACCCAGCATTGATGCTAGCTTTTATCCCTGGAACCCACTGGCAGAACTAGGTCATACTTAGTATCATGATTACATTAAAAATGAAGAATAGAGTATGAAACAGTCCAGCGGGAAAAACCTGAACTGTTTACAATACAAGAATACCAGTTCTGCCAAGTGGTTCAAAACCTCCCCTTCAGTTGCCAGGAATTCAATGTAGAAACATTCCTGTGGCATTATACATGCTGCGGGGTCCGAGGGCGAATGGAAAACAGCTCATATTGGAAAAGGATGTAATACCACCAGGCAATGTGCCGGGATAAATGTGAGAGAGCAGCCTTATTCTAAACACCTATGCAGCGTCCCACTGGGGTGCTTTGCAGTCATGATGTCTTTGTAAGTTTCTAGTTTCCAAATACCTGCCTTCTGTTTTGAAGCATTGTTTTTTCAATAGTTTTGCTCTCCAAGAGGTTGTGAGCAAATTGGATTTTTATAAATCAGCCATCATGCTCCTGCTGGCTTAAATTATAACTTGCAGAAGTTTTGTTTTTTATTCCTGATTCATTTTCAATCCTAACACTTAATTGAAAGCGTCCCTGTTTCCTCTAGCCTGCCCACACCAGTCAGAGTTCTTAGTTGAGAAAAATAGAAGGCATTCTAGCAGTTTACACAGAAAAGGAATTAATGGATATGAGGTCGCTTACAGAAACTCCTGGACACCTAGAGTCAGGCTGGGAGTACACGAACAGGCGAGCCACACTGCAGGGCAACTCCAGCAAAGACAGTGTCACTGTCACTGGACACAGACCCTGTGGCTCCCACCACTGACCCCAGGTTCTGGATACCAGCCCTCTCCATCCTCTGTTATTGATAACTGAATGCCTTATTGCCCCATCATCTGAAAATTGGATTCTGGGAAACAGCTGATTTCTCACCTGCTTTCTTCCAAATTAAAGTGTCACATGGGCGATTCTGAGTGGAGAGGTCAAGATCACGTGTCTGCACCCCAGCTGCAAGGGAGGCTGGAAAGGAAGGCTGGCTTCTACCGTGGTCCATGGGGGGTGGGATTTATATCTTGAGATATTCCTCCCCAAATGGTGGATGGTCATAAACCCTGATAACTGTCTACTACACACCATCTTTACACAACCCTTCTGCCAGTGTAAGCAAAGGTCTTCAAAGCAAATTAAATACGGACTTAATGAGTACCTATCATTTCCTGAAACCAGAAATGTGTTTGGTGTTTTATGGAAGTTTATGTGTGTAGAAAAAGGAGTTTCATACACAGAACCTACCTTTGAAGGAGCTAATAACCTGGTTTAAAAAATAGGCAACCAGATGATAACTAGGGCTAGTGAGTCAAAGAGACCTTTGACATTCAGGAGGACAATATCTGGCGACCTTTGGAGTTCCCAAATTTGCAAATACGGATAATGTGTTCACTGAGAATCACATTTCCTGGGCATATCCTCATTGCCTTTTCAATTTCCATTTATACTTTCTCTTTAAACTGCTTCCATTTTTAAACAATGAAACAGAGTTTGTTTCATTTTCTAAGAATACATGGAATAATGACCAGAAATCCACAAAGAAAGTTATGATAAGAATGCGGGGTGGCCAGCTAGGCATACTCAGTAGTTGAGTCACTCAGGATCAAATAATTGTGCTTAAACAGTTAGTGAAAGAAGGGCAGAGAAAGTTCAATAGAGGCAGCAAAAAATCCAAACTTCTTTCCATAGATTATAAGAAATTGTATGATCTAGCCCTTATCAATTCTCTGAGCTCATCTATATTATTCTCCCCTTCATTCACTATACTTCAGCCACTCTGGGGTTCTCTCTATTCCTCTAATGCACCAACTTTTCCTGCCTCAGGGCCTTAGAACTTGCTGTTCACTCTAACCAGAATGACCTCCCCTGATCTTTGCATTGCTAGTTCCTTCTCTCATTTGGGTCTCAGATCAAAAGGCGCTTTCTCCAAGACAGCCTTCTCTGAACACCAGAGTAAATGGCCACCCCATTCTCTCTACTCTCTAGCACATCTTCTTTTATTTCTTTAAGAGTTATACTGTTTATTTGTTTCATTTATTTGTTTCCAATTAATTCTTGGTCTTCTCCTTGTGGAACGTAAGATCCATGAACAGGAATTCTGTCTGACAATTCACTGCGTCCAGGACAATGTGTGATGTACATTAGGTGCTCAGTAGTTATGGACTAAATGAGTGAGTTAAGTCTTAAAGGATAAATAAGAGTTTGTAAAGAAGAAAAATAGGAGAAGGTATTCCAGTCTGAGAGAATAGAAAAGCATATGTAATCAGCACTGAGGAATAAAATAGCTTGACACTTTGGGGAAGAGATCAAAAGTAGGCAGGCACAGTCAGGAAAGCCTTGAGTGCCATGCTAAAGAGTGGGAACTTGTTCCCACGGGGAGTGAGGAAGGATGGAAAGGTCCTAACCAAAGGCAAAAGGAAATTTACTGAGATGTCTATAGCATGATGTATACAGACTAAGCTGCAGAGATAAAGATGATGGAAGGAGGGAGTACTTAATATCAGGCTGAAGACCTTGTATTGGATCTGCTAGGGGCACTTTTAAAAAGCCAGGTCATTATATGGGTTTGGCAAACACTTTGTAAGATGAATTTGGGTTGGGAGAAACTAGAGTTAAGGAGACTACAGTCATTTGTCACTCAACGACGGGGACTTGTTTTGAGAAGTGCCTTGTTAGGTGATTTCATCATTTTGCCAACATCGTAGAGTGTACATACACAAACCTAGATGATATAGCCTACTACTCATCTAGGCTATGTGGTACTAATCCCATGGGGCCACCATCGTACAGGGGGTCAATCACTGACCGAAACATTATTATGTGGCACATGGCTATAATTAGGAACTTTACATATCCCAGACAATATGTCACTAGGGTCTGAATGAAGATGGCATGATTAACAATGACAAATAAGGAATCAAGAGACATTTTAAAGAATCAATAGGATGTGGTGACAGATTAGCTGCTGGGGTCAAAGAAAATGGTCAGGTTCTGATGAGAGCCCTCTTCCAGATTGTAGACGGCTCACTTCTGGTTGTGTTCTCACAGGGCAAAAAGAGAGCTAGAGAGCTATCTCGGGTCTCTTTTATAAGGGCACTAATCTGATCCATGAGAGCTCCATTCTCATGAACTAATTACCTCCCAAGGACCCCACCTCCAAATACCGTCCCACGGGGATTAGGGCTTCAACACATGAATCTTGGGGACACAAACATTCTGCCCATTGCAGTGGCCTTGACTGTCCCTTTCCTCCCCTGGCTCCTGCCTGCACTTCAAGCCTGGTTCTTCAGCCATCTCATCATTTCTGTGGTCCGTCTCACATCCTTCTGCTACATTCCCTTTCCACTCAAGTTAGCAAGACTTGATTCCCATTGTTCACAACCAGGAACCCCGACTGGCTCAGCACCCGATAAACTAACAAGACTTACAAAATGAGACCAAAAGCAAAAACAAAACAAAATCCCAAGATATTTGATTGTTACTTGAAGAATCTGAAGTGGTGAAAATAAAGAGAGAAGTTTTCTTCCACGTGTATAGTAGTTGCAACTACACTTTAAATGCCTTCTGAGCAAAAAGATCTGTTTCAGAATGAATGTTAACAAAAAGCAGCTGAAATAATAGTGAGACGCCAGCCCGTCCCCAGCCCATCCTGCTCCAATGCTCCCAATGTTCCTGTGGTTTAAACCAGAGCAACAATATCCTAGTCATTGTATAGAATGGGTACCAACATAGCCCAGGAAATAGCTGAGATTGAATTCAAAAATCGCAGGAGACTCGTGGAGATAAATGTCGGGCTGTTATATAGCAGTTAGAAGACACAAATAGCTACAGAACATAGAGGTAAAATTCTTTAAAAAAAATAAAAACCAAAAATGTTTGATTGGTGCAGCATATAACAGGGCATGTCCTCCAGGATTTAAAAAAGTTCAGATTATCAGAATCAAACTGTGAGGCTACTTGCAAAATCAAGTTATTAAATAGCAGTTTTTAAATGACTCAGTTACCAGGAGGTGCTGCAGCACAGTGAGCGCCTGCATTCCCTCTGAAGTGTGTGCCGCGTGTCAGGAAGCAGCGCTCCTAGAAAACTTATCACGTTACGTGTAAAATCTGGGTTTGTGATGACCGCCTCTAACAGCGGGGGGAAAAGAGAAACTTAGTGAACGTCACGAAAAAGCTGTTGGAGGTGGAAAGGCTTATCACCCTTTGCCCCAGAAATGAACCGCTTCTCCTCACCTCCACGTGATGCCTGAACCCACGCCCGGGTTTCTGCAAATGGTTTTCTAACTCATCTCCTTATTTTCACTCTTATCCCTTATGGTCTCTTTTCATCACAGCAGCCAGAGAGGTCCTTTTAAAACCTGAATCAGGTTATGTTCCTCATCAAAACCCTCCAGAGATTCCCCATCTCGCTCAGAAAAAAAGCAAAGTCCTCACAATGGCTTACAAGACCCTAATGATCTGCCGATATCTCCCTCCACACACACACACTCTCACACACACACACCTCTGACCTCACTTTGCATTACTCTCTCCCTCTGTCAACTCCAGCCACCCTGGTCTACTTGCTGCTCCTTGAACAATACCAAGCACGTTCCCGTCTCAGGGCCTTTGCTTGCCCTATTCCGTCTGCCTGGAACACTCTTCCCCAAGAGACCCCCTTAGCTTAATCCCTCAACCTTCCTTAAGTCTGCGCTCAAATGTCACCTTGTCCACAAGGCCTATCCCATCGTCTCTCTTTAAAATTGCAACTTGCTGCTCCCCCTGCACTCTCTTGACCCCCCTTCTCATGTTCTCCTTTCCCCAGCATGTATCTGCTCCTTTATTTGTTGCTACGTTTATTCGTTAGCGTCTGTCTCCCCTGCTAGAACCTAAGCCCCACAATCACAAGGATTTTTGTGTATTTTTTCCACTACTATATCCCTATAGCCAGAACAGTACTTAGCCTTCAGTAGATGCTCAATAAATATTTATTAAATGAATAAATGAATGAATGTCTCAAGGGATAAATACAGCTGGGGAGAAAACAGAAAAAGTCTTCCTGAGTTTCTAAAACTCTAAGCCTCTGGGCATTAGAAAGGATTGGGAGTAGATAAAATTTCTGGAAGAAACTTGAAAGGGAGACCGATCCCTCCCTACCCACATACTAGAAAAATATTTGAGGGGATTGAAGGGAAGTGATGAAAGCAGAGAGTTTGGTGAGTTCTGGAGAGTGAAATCTATGCTTCGCCTTATGGACAAAGCCCCAGGGATGCTCAAGACCCTGAGGTGGGATGCCTGGATGCTGCATCTGTTCAGAGAGAACCAAAAACAGCATCTCAGAGAGGTACACATCCATGAGGGAGAAGAGCAACAAGAGAGTTACAGGACCAAAGAGGGCCACATAGACAGAAAGGAGGGAGGTCTCAGTTACAACCTGTGTGCCCAGATGTCCCCTCCCCAAATCTGGCAGTATGTAACTAACTCCCCCCACCCCCGCCTAAAAACATTCACACAACCTCCCAAAAGTAGCGTGATCCCTAAAGATTGATTAAATTTTCCCACTAGTCCATTGGAATACAGGTAGAAATCATAACTAAGTTGAATTATGTAAAAATAAAATTCTATTTCCTGCATGCTAAAGTTCCAATCTGCCTCATTTTATGTCAAAAAGCTAATATTTTAAGAAATAGAATGAATTTTAAAGACGTTTTGGTCTTGTGCCAGGCAGAAGCCAACTTTGTCCCCAGGAGTCTGGGACAGGCACTTTGTGTCCTCTGCTGACCTTGAATGCACTTCTGTGGGGAAATTAGAGAAGCGTTAGGCAGCTGCACACAGCTGAGTAATTGCCATGGCAACCAGCAGCCCATCACCTGAGCTTCGTTCCAAACCACTTTATCGGGAGCGAATTGCAGACAATTTCAGCAAATGGAAGGTGGAAAATTCATATTCTCTCTTTTTCTCCTCCTCTCTCGTGTTTTCATATTGGAGTCCTAAAAGTGGCCCATCCCTTCTCTTCCTAAAATTATTCTGAAAGCCTTTTTCTTTCTCTCTCCAATTTGCTGTCCGATTCATGGATCTTTGTGTTGACGAGGTGAGGGATTGGGATAGAATTAGGACACAGCAGTTCCCTTGGGGGTCACCCCCCATGTTGCATGTTGGCAAGGCTGGCAGAATGACGGTGTGTCCCTGAAGAGGCCACCCTGTGGCAAGCACATTTCTGGTCTGTTGAAGGGGATCCATGACCCTGTCACTCTACTGTCTGGAGGGGACCATAACCAAGATAGATAAGTTGTCATGTCAGGCTGTTTCTGGACTTGGAGTTATGTTAATGAATAAACGATGACTTACTGACCAGATCTTTGTGGAGTTTTTTTCTCTAATCTATCATTTAAAGTAGAAGACAGAAAACATGAAATCGTGGGGAACACAGTTTGGTGAAGAGTTCTTTGGTTGCTATGGTGATTACTCTGCTATGACTCAACGTCCCTTCTAAAAACAGTTCTACCAAATTAATAAGCCTAAGAATCAACTATAGAGCACGTCTAAAATGTTCATGCCTGGGACCCTTCCCCAGGATCTGATTCAGGATGGATGGTGATAGGAGCCCGGAATGCGTGTTTTTAACAAGCAGCCCTTCTCCAAGCAGATTCTCATTCAGAAGGTCTTCACGCTACACTATGAGAAACGCAGTACATTCAAAAGCTGTCCCCATGAGTAAGGTTAGGCTCTACCAGGACAGGTATGGTGACATGCCAATGAGTACCAGCTGGTTTTAGGGTACGAAAACATGACTGCAGTAGGGTCTCCTACTTAAGTACGTGCTGTTGGGCTAGTTACATGACTTCAGTTTTCTATTTGTATTTCCTTTATGCAGAGGATACCTGGAATGCTTATGAATGAATAATTGGTACAAAATTACTAACTCCCAAATATCAAGCATATGCACAGGAAGGCAAAGAATGTCAATTCCAGACTGATTTATATTAAAATAGGCAATACTTTTTCAGAAACCTTGAAATAATGACTTTTGGGAGAAGACTCTCATTCTTGTGAAAGGAAAGCCCAACCTCCTAACTTGATGTTGAGATTGCATCAGAAATAAATTTTATATCTCCTAGTCTTTAGGGCAGTTATAATAAGAAACAATAGAAGTCTTTATAGAAACTTTTATTTCTTTGCCTTAAGGGTATATGCATACACATTTTGGTGTGGATGACATAAAACCCTCACATATATATCATTATATTGTGTTGCAGAGAAGTGGATGGAATGAAATTAATTCTTGGAATTAAATTAAATCTGTTGTTAAGTATCTCTTGAAAAAGAAAAACCCTATAGGTCAATTATACTTTATAGACAAAATTATGGATTTCAAACAGCAAAAAATATTGAATCACAGAATTTTAGGTTGGAAAAGACCTAAGAGATCCTTCATTCCTACCATTTACAATCACCGATTCTTTTTTTTTTTAAGATTTTATTTTTCTTCCTTTTTCTCCCAAAGCCCCTGGTATATAGTTGTATATTTTAGTTGTGGATCCTTCTAGTTGTGGCATGTGGGAGGCCGCCTCAGCATGGCTTGATGAGCGGTGTCATGTCTGCGTCCAGGATTCGAACTGGCGAAACCCTGGGCCGCTGAAGCAGAGCACGTGAAGTTAACCACTCAGCCACGGGGCTGATTGTCACACCTAGGCAAAATTCTCAGAACTACCCAAATTGCTGTGTGGTCCTAGAGCTTTATCATGCTGACTATAATTTGAAATAGCTTCACTGGGATTCAAATATCTTTGTCATTCAGGTTTTATTTATTTGTTTATCATTTTTTTAGTATTTTGGATTTGACTTCTATATTTCAAACTCTACTTTGGTTTTTTGTTTTGTTTTGTTTTAGAGAATGGGGTTAGATGAAGGGAGTTGTTTGAAATAACAGAAAAACAAGCTGATACCAGAACTTTAGCCAAGAAAACATTTTTTAAAAGATAATAAGGCTGTCTTTACTCAGCTTGAGCTGCTAAAACAAAATGCCATAGACTGAGTGGCTTCAAGAATAGATAATTATTTCTCACAGTCTGGAGGCTGAGCAGTCCAAGATCAAAGTGCCAGCAGGTTCCATTACTGGTAAGGGTCCTCTTCTTGGCTTGCATATGGCTGCCTTCTCCCTGTGACCCCACGTGGCAGAGAGACAGCGAGCTCTGGTCTCTCTTCCTCTTCTTGTAAAGACACTAATCCCATCACGAGCTTCCATCCTCACGAGCTTGTCTAAACATAATTACCTCTCAAAGGCCCCACCTCCAAATACCATCGTATTGGAAGTTCAACACATGAATTTGGGGGGAGCACAAGCATTCAGTTCATAACAATAGCCTTGCAGAAAGAGCATTTGATACAGCTCAGAAGACCTGGCTCCCCTGGCCAGTGGTGATCTCGAGCCAGGCTTTCAACATTCTGGGCAATTTCTTCATCTAAGACGTACAGGAGAAGGATTAAACACTCTGCAGGTTCTTCTGGCTTCAAAATGCTAATGATTCCATGATCAGCCAGTGCCTGCCTCCTGGTGGGCCCTCCAAAAATGTGGCCGAATGAATGAACACGTGGATTAGGTGCCTACGGAGAGAAAGAAATCCCTGGGCTTCCATGAGCTTCCCGGCCCCTGTGTCAAAAGACACACCTTTGAGATGAAAGAGATCACTCAGTTGAGAAGCACAACTATTGTGGTATATGTGCAAAATTGTTTTGGTAAAAGATGTTTCAACTTTTTTCCTTTTAGCGATTGTGTTTTACATGAATCCAAAAGGCAACACGGTTTCCTGAATACTCGATAAAGTTTACTGTTTCTTTTCTCTTAACCTTTCCGCAATACCTAGTGTGACCCTGGCTAAGGAATCATCTTAGGTTGGTGGATTTGAGTGTCCTTTTTTCTGTAGTTCATGTTGATCTTGTCTGACTCTCTGTGCCATACAAACCCTGACATTCCCACTTAACTCTGAGCCCAGTGCCTTGTTGTTTATATCAACACCCCATGTTTTAGTTAAAGCAGTACTTGAAGCAATGCTACGTCATCTTCAGACAAGCCTTCCCACACTTTTTGCATAAATAAGCATAAGAAATAGGCCTATGTGTAGTATTTAAGTTATGCTGAAGGAGAGATACACAATCTAAAACAGTGCCTGGCACACAGTGGGTCTTCAGTAAGGGTTTGTTGAATGAATGAATAACTGGCAACTAAATATTTTCCCCAAGACAAACCTTTCCCCACTGTCTGCTAACGTCCCTTCACTTGCCAGCCATTCCAGCCCCAGAACTTTGAGCCCATGTGTTCACCACAAACAAAGATGTGACCCCAATTCTACACTAATTCTGCCATACATACAGTAGCCCTTGTTCCTCCCAGCAGGCTTTGTCGCTCCCATGTGGACTTCAACGTAAACAGGGTGCCTGGCTGGCAGTGTATTCTTCCTGAAAGTCAGAGCCCTTTATCAAGAACACAGAAAAGAGGGTGAGGAGGGGGTTCATTTTTCTGGGCCCTGCAGGATGTGCAGCCAGCGCCTTTCCGATTCGCAGAAGGGAACTTCAGTCTCTCTCTTACTGGAATACCTTTCCTGTCATGGCCTGCCGCACCCAGAGCAGCATTCTACCCGATACAATCTACCAAGAACTTTTGTTCCCCAGATTACTCTAAAATCCTCTTTCAGAGAGGGCTGGCCCCAGTAAAGGTGATGGGAAGTGACAGACTACATTCAGAGAATTGAACCATTACACCTCCTCTGTACTGGGTTGAATGGTGTCCTGTAAGTGTGCATGTCCACCCGGAACCTCAGAATATGACCTTACTTGGAAACAGGGTCTTTGCAGATATAATTAGTTTAGATGACTAGAGGGGGCCCTAAATCCAATAACTGATGTCCTTATATGAAAAGGAGAGGACACATACAGACACACAGGGAAGGAGGCCATGTGAGGATAAAGGCAGAGAAAGGAGTGATGCAGCGACAAGCCAAGGAATGCCAAGGATTGCTAGCCACGTAGGAAGAGGCATTTGGAGGGGGCATAGCCCGCTGAGAGCTTGATTTTGGACTTCCAGCATCCAGCACAGTGGGATCCTCCAAATAAAATTATACTAAGGTAAGACAACATTGTTCTGGATTTTGTACCATGACACCATAGGTCATCAAAGGCTTGGACCATTATGAGGGGAGAGGAAGAGAAGGAAAGAGAAGACTGAGCATACACTGGCTCAACAGTAAAGTACTGAGCTAGATATTTGTCATGTATACATACATCATTTTATTTAATACCCAAATCAAGACCCTGTAAGATAGTATATCAGTTAGGACGCTTTCAAGAATCTGACAAAGTGAATAGGTTGAAAAGGTAGTAAGGACCTAGATATATTGAATAATAACATAAACAAAGTAGATAAAGTGATTTGTATATTAGAGAAAGAGAAAAAAATCTGATACCTCTCATATGAGAATATACATTTTTGTGTCCATGGAACACATACCAAATGTAGGGTAAGTCTCCCCGAGATTTTATAACTAGATGCCACTAGTCTCAAGAAGTACAGTGAACAAAGAAATTCATAATCATGTAGGCAAATCTAAACAAGCATTAGCAACAATAGGAACAAACGACTAATTTGAGAGATATAGAAACAAGGCAAACTTCAAGTACTGGACATGTAACATGTTAACATGTAAGACTGGAGCATTTTGCATTACGCAGGAAAAAGGTTGAAATATTAAAACAAATATAGACAAATTGAGTATGCCTCTTAATATTGAGTAACTACTACAAAGACACAGAAAGAGATTGTCAAACTTCCAAATCAGTGGAGAGAAGCTAAAGGGAATGTTCTCTGGCTTTTCTCCAGGGCCACCTCCTCTCATCTCCACCTTTCAGTTCTGGTGCACACCACCATGTGAGAAAACCAGGTTAGCGCTGCTCAGACAGTGAATTTGCCACTCCTGTTTCCACTAGCTGTGGCAGGAGTATGAGGACAGGGACACATTGTGTAAACAGTGTCTGTGGATAGAGAGCAGATACTTCCAAAACAGATCATGGGCTCTGCAGGCACCATAAAAATATGTCTATTCCATGTGGTAGATTGATAGTTAATATGAGGCCCCAGAACCATACAGATTGTCTCTGTATTCGAAGCAAACAGAAGATTTTTATTTGTCAAATGGTAAATGGTATCTACATAGCAACTTTCAGATTCTCTAGATTAACTTGCAATGAAAATAAAGAACATGATCCTCTCCACCACATATACACCTACAGGTGCATGCGCACGCACACACACACACACAGACGCACAAAGAAAACACCCAACAGAACCCCAGAGGTGTAATCTCTGTGGCACTATGTGGGCAGAAATGGATGTGTGAGCAAAGCCAGCATAGAAAGCGTCTCCCAATACTTATTCATCCTCCCACCGCCTTCCAAAAACATTGTGTTGAGTTTACAGCTTTGAAAATGTAATTAACACTTTTGCTCATGGGAGAGTAGGTCCTGCAAATTTTAACAGGATGTGCTAGAGACAGATTCAACTTTCAATAACCAATGGTTACCCGAAGGATAAACCAGTATAGCCACCATTTTCCGGTCTCCTAGGAAACCGGAAACCACCATGGGCTTAGGTGGACCTGCTTTGAATCCTTCTGTCATTGTTGTCATATCCCTCCACCTGATTTGAAAATTAAACCCTACTGAGTAGTCTCCAAGCAACTCCATGTGAGAGCCCAGAAAAGCTGTTTGAATGAACAGGACTCAAACTTTCTGGCTTTCTGCTGTGATAACCTCACGAGCTGCTCTCGTGGCTTTGGGATTGGCAAGAGCAGTGTCTCTGCCAAGGCGATTGCTTTCGTGCTGTGAGCTGAGGGATGCCATGGAGCAGCTCTTGCCCCTAAATGTCTCTCCTATAGGTCTGCCATGATGCCTGAAATCCAACGTGACATTACAAGTGTTTTACTTAGGAGGGAGAAACACATAAAACTGCCCACATTAGGCAGCGATTTGGCGTAATCTTGAGGGAAGAAGACACAGAACTGGCAACTTTTGCTGGAGAGACACAGAGGTCCAGAGCAGGAGATGCTGCTGAGCTGGGCAAGGCAGGACCCTGAGACCTGAGCACAAGGAAGAGAGACTGGAAGAGCCAGAGCGGGAGGTGGGGAGAGGAAGGTGCTCAACGAGGCAAACTGCACCCACTTAGGTCTTCTACCTGGAGCTGAGAAAATAGAGGGAGAGAGTGTGGGCGCTGCAGGGGAAACCACAGGCTGAATTATGGGCCTTCATTCTGGAACGGCCGCTTTATGTGAAGACGTGTGGAATACATTACTTTTGTATTAAAACAAATACAGATTTGCTTTGGGGTTAATTGCAAGATCCAGGTGGCTATTTTAAAGAGAAAAAACCAGGAGGCTCCAACTTCAAATGTCACGCTTACAGTGGACCTCTTGGGTGGTGACCTGGATTCGGGTTTTCTCGGCTCAGTCACCTCACCTGCTCCTGCTAGTGAGCATCACTGTACAACCTGGAAAAGCTCGTGAGCTTCAAGGATATGAAACTAAGAAGCCTTGTTCTGGGAAATCAGTACCAAGAACGTAGTACAGTACTAAGAACACAAATTCTTTTCAATCAAAGTTCTTGAGAAATTTTTTTCTGGTTGAAATCCAATCAGGGACTGGAAAACTAGAATAAGTCCTCTGTAAGTCTGGACAAGTCAGAACGCAGGCTATGTAATGCCATCTATCAGAGCTGTTTGGCATCTTCTCCCGCTTCCTTTAGAACGGATGAATGTCTTCCATGCTTGCTCAGGGTAATGTATTTAAGACGTGCTCAGTGCTGTTTGAGGTGACTGTTTCCAATCACAGGTCTCCCTTGTCTGGAAACTTTAATGCATTCAGGGTTGCCCTTCAGTGAGTCTATATTATTAACAGGCTGCGTGGTTGGGAAAGTGGAAATGTACTGGTGTCGCAGGGAACAGAAGACCCATATTTAAGTCCTCAAGCTGTGTGACTGTGGGTGGATCATCTTATCTCTCTGGATTTTATTTTTCTCCTCCACAATGGGGACACAAATTGCTGGGCTACTAGCCCCACAGTGTTGCTGAGAGGATCAGAGAAGATCATGAAAGCACTTTTTGACCAGGAGAGCTCATGGAAATTTCAGGACCCATTCTGATGAGAGACATCTCATCCTTTGTGACCCATTTGTTCCCTGTCACAACTCAATGTTTATCAAACTCGTGGGAGCTACCACCTGGTCTTCTACTTTGCCAGTTTATCTGCTCTTAATTGACTGAGAGAAGACAGTACACCGAGATGCTGGGATTCCCAGAAGTGCCTTTTAGCGTCTAGTAAAGGTAACCTTGGGCAAGTTGTGTAACCTTTCTGAGGTTATCACAGGAAAAGGGGAATTATAATAGTTATCTTGTAGACTTGTGAAGATTACAAGCAGCAGGCACTTAATACATAGTAATTACCTGTTATTGTGATGTTCTCTCTCCCCACCTCTCTTCATGAGTGTTTCATGATGGTCTCAGAAGGCAACCTGGATTCTTCAGTTTAAAGCGCTCTCTGTTAAGGAACCTGGGACACCTCACATTGGAGCTGTATGGACACTTCCCATTCCAGTCGTATTAATAGGTAGACTCTTTAATAGATACAGGGCTATTTAGGTTATCTATTTCTTCTTGAGGGAGCTTCAATAGTTTTGTGTCTTTTGAGGAATTTAGAGGTGAAAGCGCTCGTAGAAACGATCTAGCAAAGTGGTTCTCAAATGTTAGGGTATGTCAGAATCATCACAGCCTTGCCCTAGACACTAATTCTAGTGTTGTAACAAATATTACAGTGGAGAAAACTCTAGCATGGGGTAAGTATTACTGTTTTTACTTCCCCCAAATTCCTATTTCATGAAATAAAAAAAAATCACAGAACTAGTGCCCCTGCATTTGTAAAAAGACAGCAACCTTGTTAAGAAAACTATTTGCTGCAAACGGTAATTAATAAAGCACCATCTGCGACATTCAGTTTTTTCTGCATCAGCTGGGACTATCTGGGCAAATTTTTATGCTTTTTAGTGCAGATAGGAAAGAGAGAAGAGTGTAACCAAGCAGAAGTGTGGCATGAACTATCTAATCAGTTGCATATATTATGTGGTTGAGAAATTTTTATTTATTATCTGGTATAAATGTCTTCATTTTCACACTTTTCCTAGAAAACTTGATTTGAAATCTATATCCAAATTTATATTCTCCAACTGACCCTAAACATTACTTCCAGATCAATTCTTACGAAATACCTGCTTCCTCTCCAACTTTCAGATGAAACTTAAACTCCTTAACTTGGGATTCGAAACCTTCTATATTCCAGTCCTTCCTGTGCCTCCAAATTTAGCTCTCATGACCAGCCTACTCCTGCTGCTATTGCCCAGCTCCCATCCAGCCAACTTGATATTCTAATGGCCACCATAGTGGTTCACCCATTAGCCTTGGCTGGAATGCCTCTCCACAGCCTCTCTCTACTGTCTGGTTGTTAAAATCCAACTGATCCTTCAAAGCAAGACACTTCATCCATTGATTTCTCCCATATACCCTTGATGTTTGTTCTTTAAAAAACAGTTATAGAGCTCCTAAACTTTTATAGCACTTGCAAGGTCTGTAAAAATAGCATGGTACTTCAGTTAACATTCAGTGACATTTGTGGGGGTTTTTTTTACCAAGTCTGTTGAAGTATAATCTATAGAGAGTAAAACTGCCTTTTTATAAAGGTGTAGAGTTCTGTGAGTTTTTTTAAGAAACAGTTTCATTGAGGTGTAATTGACATACAGTAAACTATATATTTAAGCATAAAATATAAGATTGACATACGTATATTTGATGAAATCATTACCACTATTAAGATAATGAACTTGTCCATCACCTCCAAAGTTTCCTCCTGCTCCTTTGTAATCCTTCCCTCTTGCTCCTCTCTGTATCCCCCGACTCTGGTCCTCAGGCAATCACGGATCTGCTCCCTGTCAATATAGATTAGTTTGTATTTTCTAGAATTTTATATAAATAGAATAATACAGCACATGCTTCTTTTTGTTTGTCTTCTTTTACTCAGCATAATTATTTTGATATTCATCCATGGTGTGTGAATATCAACAGTTCATTCCTTTTTGTTGCTGAATAATGTTCCATATGTGGATGTGCCACAGGTCATTTATCCATTCAGTTGTTGATGGACCTTTGGATCGTTGCCTGTTTGGGGCTATTACTAATAAAGTTGCCACAAATATTCAGGTCTAAATTTTTTCTTGAATGTGTGCTTTCATTTCTTTTGGGTAAATATCAAGGGATGGGAATGGCTGCATCACATGCGAGATGTAAGTTTAATCTTTTAAGAAACTGACAAACTGTTTTCCAATGTGGTTGTACCAATTTACATTCCCACTACCAGGATATGATAGTGGCTCCACATGCTAATCAACACTTGGCATAGTCCACCTTTTTAATTTTAGCCCTTAATTTGCATTTCCTTAATGGCTAATTATGTTGAGCATCTTTTCATATGCTTATTTGCCATCCATGTAGCATCTTTGGTGAAGTACTCGTTCAAATTATTTGCCTGTATTTTAATTGGCTTGTTTCCTCATTACTGAGTTTTGAGAGTTCCTCATACATTCTGGATGCAAATCCTTTATCAGATATAAGATTTGCAAACATTTTCTCTCAGTCCGTGGTTTGTCTTTCCATTCCCTTAACAATGTCTTTCTGAGTACAAAAGCTTTTCATTTTCATGGAATCTAATTTATCAATTTTCCTCTTTTTGGAGTGTGCTTTTGGTGCTATAGCTAAGAAAACTTTTTGTGACTTGAACTCACAAAGATTTTCTTTCATGTTTTCTTCTAAAGGTTTTGTACTTATAGGTTATATATTTAGGTCTATCATCTATTTTATTTTTGTATACAGTACAAGGTGTGAATCAAAATTCACTTCTGCATCTGATATCTAATTGTTTCAACGTGCTGAAAAGTTTATCCTTTCTCCATTGAATTGTCTTTGCACTTTTATTGAAAATCAGTTTTCCATACGCGTGTGGCTCTATTTCTAACTCTATTCTGTTTCATTGATCTATTTACTTATATTGATACTAATACCACAGTGTAGTGATTATGACAGCTTTAAAATAACCTTGAAATTAGGTAATGCTAGCCCCAAAGTTGTTCTTTTTCAACATTGTTTTTACCATTCTTGGTTCTTTGCATTTCTATATTAATTTTAGTACCAGACTGTCAATTCTTACCCCCAAAAAGCTGGGATTTTGATTGGAAATGTGTTGAATCCATAGATCAATTTGGGTTTCAGATATCTTCCTGTTATTAATTTCTAATTTAAATCTATTACAGTCATAGAGCATACTTTGTATGACTTAAATCTTTTAAAATTTGTAGAGATTGGCTTGATAGCCCAGCAAATGGTCTAATTTGATAAACGTTCCATATACCCTTGAAAGTTGTTGATGTTGAGTGGAGTGTTCTATAAGTGTCAGTTTGATGCTGTTGTTCAAGCTTTCTATATTCTTACTGATTTTCCGTCTGCATGGTCTATCAATTACTGAAAGAGATCTATTTGAATTTCCTACTATTAATAGATTTGTCTATTTCTCTTTGCATTTCTGTTTTTGCTTATGTCCTCTTGATGAATTGACACCCTTGTCACCATCAAATGGTCTTTTTCTATTCCTAGTAATATTCTTTGCTCTGAAATCTACTCTGCCTGATATTAATATAGCCATTGGAATTTTGATAGAGATAGCATTGAATCCATAAGATTGCTTTGGGTCGTATGGACATTTTAATAATATTAATTTTTCCACTCCATGGGTGCTGAATATCTTTTCATTTATTTGTGTCTTCTTCAGTTTCTTTCATCAATGTCTAATAGTTTTCAGTGTACAAATCTTTCACCTCCTTGGTTAAATGTATTTCTTGGTATTTTATTCCTTTTGATGCAATTGTAAATGGGATTGTTTTCTTAATTTCTCTTTCTGATAGCTTGTTGTTAGTGTATAGAAACACAACTGATTTTCATATATTGATTTTGTATCCTACAACTTTACCAAATTTGTTGATTAGTTTTAACAGTTTTTTGGTAACATCTTTGGGGTTTTCTGTATATAATATGTCCTCTGCAAATAGAGACAGTTTTCTTCTTCTTTTCTGATTTGGATGCCTTTTATTTCTTTTCACTGCCTAATTGCTCTGGCTAGGACTTCCAATACTATGTTGAATAAATGTGGCGACAGTGGGCATCTTTATCTTATTCCTATTTTAAAGGAAAAGCTTTCAGCTTTTCAACATTGAGTATGATATTAATTATGGATCTGCCATATATAGCCTTTATTATGTTGAGCTACATTCCTTCTATACCCCCTTTGTTGAGAGTTTTTATCATCAATGGATGTTGAATTTCATCAAATGCTTTTTCTACATCTATTGAAACGATCGTATAATTTTTATCTTTCATTTTGTTAACGTGGTGTATCAAATTGATTAATTGCTGGATGTTGAACTATCCTTACATCCCTGGATTAAATTCTACTTGATGATGTATGACCCTTTTAACGTATTGTTGAATTTGGTTTGCTAATATTTTGTTAAGGATTTTTGCATTGATGTTCATCACGGATGTTTGCCTGTCTGCCTTCCTTTTGATCAAGTATTTTTATGATTCTACTTTGGTTCCTTTGTTAGCTTATTAGCTACAACTCTTTCTTTTATAATTTTAACAATTGCTTTCTAGCATACATCTTTAACTTTCACGGCCCATCTAGTGATATTCAACCGCTTCATGTACAGCATAAGAAGCTTACAATTGTATACTTCCGTGTCTCCTCTCCTGGCTTTTGTACTATTGTCATACATTTTACTTAGGTACATGCTGTGAACTTCTATATAACACTACATTGTTATTATCTCTGTTTAAATAGTAAACTATATTTTTATATGTTTAAATAATAAAATATTTTATATATTTACTCATGTATTTACCATTTCTGGTGCTTTTCATTTCTTTGTGTTGATCTATATTTCCTCCAGATGTCATTTTCTGTGTCCCTAAAAGAAAACTTCCTTTAAAATCCCTGATAATGCTGGTCTGAAAAGTCTTTATTTCACCTTTGTTTTTGAAAGACATTGTCTCTAAATATACAATTCTAAGTTGACTTTTTTCTTTCAGTACTTTAGAGATGTTTCTCCACTCCCTTCTTGCTTTCATTGTTTCCAACAAGAAATCTACTGTCATCCTTATATCTATTCCTTTGTACATCACATGCCTCTTTCTGGCTTCTTTTAAGATTTACTCTTTATCATTGGTATCGAACAATTTTATTTTGATGTGCCCTCATGAGGTTTTCTTCATGTTTCTTGTGCATAGGGTTCATTCCATCTATTGGGTCTATGGGTTTACAGTGTTCATCAAATTTGGAAACATTTCAGCCATTACTTATTGAAATATTTCTTTCTGCCCCCCTCCCTCCTTTGAGGACTCCAATTACACATATATTAGGCTGCTTGAAGTTGACTACAACTCACTGATGTTTTATTCATTTCTTTTAGTGTTTTCTCTGTTTCATTTTAGGGAGTGTCTATATTTTCATGTCCCATCCAGACTCTGAGCTCCTCAGGGACAAAGCCTCATCATTGAGATGGGAAATAGAGGAAGAGAAACAGATTTGGAGGGGCTATTGATGAGTACTTCTTTTACTTGAATTTGAGGTGGCTCTGAGCTATCCAAGTAGAGATTCCAGATGAAAGTTGGAAATAAGGATCTGGAGGCAAGAGAGAGGATGGGACCTGAAACAGATTGGGAACCACTGGCATATGTATGGGAGTTGAATGTACTTTGAGAGAATGAGAATACTGAGGAAGAACAAAAAGAGGAGAATTACAAAGGGTGAAGAATTGAACCCTGAATAATAATAAGACTTAAAGGATAAGCAAAAAAAAAAAAAAAAAAAAAGAACTATCGGGTAATTTGGAGTCTTTCATGAGATTGAGGAGTGCTCTAAGAAGTATGAGGAGAACCCAGAAAAGTGATGGCACCAAAGAAGTCAAAGGAGAAGAGAGTTTCAAGAGAGTGGTCAGTGCAAACAGTGAGAAAAGTCAAGTGAGACAAAGACTAGAAATTAACCCCTGAGACATCCTATGTTCATGAATCAGACTTAATATTGCGAAGATGGCAATATTCCTCAAATCAATCTACAGATTCCACATCATCTGCTAATGGGGACGAGGTTTCTTTTGGGGATAGTGAAAATGTGTTTAAATTGATTATAGTTATGGTTGCCCAACTATGAATATATTAAAAACCATTGAATGATACACTTTAAAAGAGAGAATTGTATGGTATATGAATAATATCTTTAAAAAGCTGTTATGTAAAAATAAGTAAATAAATAAGGAACCTCTGGACTTTCTCATTGGGGGTTAATCGTGACCTCAGTGAGAGCAGTTTCAACAGCGATGGGAGTGGAAGCCAGATTTAAGAGGGTCAAGGGATGAATGGGAGATGAGGAAGTAGGCAACATCACCGGCCCTTTCAAGGTGCTGTGACGAAAGGAGAGAGGGTAGTACTAGAAAGGGGGAAGATTTAAAAGGACCGTGATTTTTTTTTTTTTTAAAGTTAAACAATTCAGTAGAGAGAGAAATTGAAGCTATTCGATTAGAGCAGGTGCGGGCAGGGGGGCAGTGACAGTTGTAAAGTATTGGAGCCCAAAAGAACTTGAGCTTTGAACACTGGAAGAGGGTCTCTCTTTTCTCTGATTTAAACAGGAAAAAAAGTCTTCCTTCCAAAAATCAGTCTAGCTCTGGACTTTTCTTCCCTAACATAACACGGTTGCTTTTTTCAAAAATTTCCATCATTTACATTTTACCAACCAATTACTCCTTATTAGTCAGGATTCAGGTAAGGGAAAGGATCACATTGCAAGAAACATTACAGTCCCTAAAGATTATAATTTAATGTTTCTTTAACCTCAAGAACTTGGCTTTCATCTCAAGGAAGTAAAATGTCAGCATTTCTCAAAAATGTTAAGTTTTTAGCCAAAAGTAGCACTAATGTCATCTAAATGGAAGGATGTATAACTGTAGTTATTTTCAAATTGCTCAAAAAAATTTCCCCTAATATCTGAGCCTAGAGAACCATTTTGGAACTCTGGAACGTATCCACGGACCATTCCAATTTACCTATTCCCTAGAATTTAAAACTATCCTGTAGTGGCCTTTTATCTAAACTCAATTCCTGGATTTTTTCCAAGGTTGAGTCTTCCTGCAGTATTTCTAAGATCTTTGTTGGTTTTTTTGAATGCTTAAACTCAATCCCAGTTGAAAGCTTTTGGCAGAAATCCCTTATATTAATAAAGAGTTGGTGGTTAAAGTGTAGTGCTGTGTTCTCTTTGTTAATTTTCCTATCTCTAGGCCATAAATCATACTCCGATGGGTGCTGAATCCTGGGAAACACCATTCAGCAATGTAACAGAGCAGTTATGACTGTAGGGGGCTGGTTCAGATGTGACATATTTGGGAAGGAAGAACTTCTAACCTCAGTGATTACTTAGTGCGGGCAGCCTTCTGGCCATATCTCATTTTGCTCAGTTGGATGCTCAATGATATTAATTTTGGTTGCAGTTTGGACATGGGTTGGATAGCTTTTTAGCCATGGGAGAAGGCAACCGTTAAGTCTCCTTCTACAGAAAGGTTGGCACACAAGCCAGAAGTTATGCAGTCCCGAAATAGTTTTGTTACAAAGATGCATGTAGCTCCTGATGCACATGTTATGTCATCATTCTGCCCTTAGCCATCCTGACTCATTCTTTGCACTGGTGTTCACATTGAATTAACATAAACTCAGGACAAAAATTTCTCTATCGCCTTAGGAACACTGACTCATTTATTTTTTGCTGTGTTCATATTTCCTTATTATTCAATTTTACGAATGCATATAACATTCATTTTAAATGACAGTAGCTTTATTTACAAGAGAACACTAAGAGGCAATTTAACATAGTGGTTAAGGGCACATATTCAGGGGGGCCATGTTGCCTGCATTTGATCCCCAGCTCTGCCATTTCCTAGCATAATCTTGGGCAATTTACTCGACTTCTCTGTGCCTCATTTTTTCTCCTAAGTAAAATGGGAATAACAGCACCTCATAGGACTGCAGTGGGCATTCAATGAATTAATCCAATCCACATCAAGTCTCAGGAACAGGGCTAGATACATATAACGTCCTCAGCAAGTGCAAGCATTGTTATTAGCTTATTCTAAATTAGCTAAGAAAATGATTCACATTATAAAATTGGAACCTAAATATTGAATACAGTATTAGGAAATTTGATAGTGCTTACGGAAATTCTCATGAGCTACACAAGCACTAGCATGTCCTGGAGAACCAAGGAAGGTTCAAGCCTAAAGTGCAGGAACAAGATCCTGGGTTCTAGTCGTGACTGTGCCACCAACCAGCTGTGCAACCCCGGGCCTTGCTTTCTTCATCTGTGCCACGAAGAGATTCTACAAATTCTCTGAAGTTACCTCCAGCCTCTAACGATCTGTAATTCCTTGAATTCACAGGAAGCTAAGTAGTACTATTTAAATCTGAACAGAAACATCTATAAAAGAGTTCTTATGAAGTTAAAAATGAGAAATAACATGGACAGATCCCAAAGTCCAAAATACGAGTTCAAGTGGCCCTGGCCCTTTAACACATTTCCTTGTACGGACGCGTTAATGAGAGTTCCACTAAATACTGGAGAGGAGAGACTTGCCAGGATTTCACAAGGCACCATATGGAGAACAGCCTAACCTCCCTGGGGCTGACCACAGGTGGGACCCCGGGCCTTGACTCCATTTCTAATCCTGCTGTAACAATGTGATGTCCCATGAATAGCTTCTCAGAAAGAAACAAAATTGGTGGTACATGATTTCAAATAAAATTTAAAATAATGACTTGATTTCTAAGATTACTGGACTTCTGAAAAACTTACTTTATCTGAGATGACTGAAATAAAAACTCATGAAAAATAACAATGATGTTGTTTTACATACTGATTTATTTAAAAGCACAATATATAAGAATATGTAGAGTGTCTCACAAAACATTTGATAAAAAAGAATTTTAAATACAAAATTTTTAAGCTTTAAATAAAGTCTTTACTTAGGAAAAATATACACACTTTTAGCCACAAAAGTGCAGTTTTAAAGGCAGATTTCAGACCTCTTAAGCTACGAGATACCTAATAGCTAGCTTAAGGGACATTACAGATGTGCATTTATAAATATTTGAGGAAGTTCATGAAAATGTTTTGTAAACATTATGAACAAACATTTAGCATATAATGTGGGAGAAAGTTGGATGATCTACTTAAAAATGGTTAAAGCTTATATTTTATAATATTATCTTACAAAATTACTATTATTATAAAGAATTCATTATAGATTCTGGTTTAAATTCTCTTATGTCATCTTCACTAATATCAAGCACAGGTTTGTATTACATATACATATATATATATACACATACACACACACACACACACACATATATACAGACTCTACTTTTTCCCTTGTATAATGCCCCTGCATAAGAATCTACTTGCTCCAAGGAACAATCAGAGCATGGCAAAATGCTGCTTTAGCTGTTTAATTAAATGTTGGGTATCCACATGATCTGGAAATGCTGCTTCAGACTTCTGAGCGGCAACATAGCTTCTCTGTAGATCCCCGATCTGTAAGAAACATCAGAAAAAGACCACAGAATGAGACCAGAAAAAATGAGTAAGAAAGCAAAAAATAAAAGACAGACTACCTGCCTATCGTAGAAATGCAAAGGTTCTTAAAGGTAAACTGCTTGATCTACTTTGACCTTAGAATTCTTTCACCCAGATTATAATTCAATCTTGAAAAATATATGAGAAAAAGAAAACAACCAATTATACAAACAATTTCTGTTCCATGATAGCTGTCTCGTTATGAATTCATAAACCCATGTTTTCTCTTCCTGTCACTGATAGTATTATAAAAATACAATGCCATTTGCAAGTTAAAACGGCCAGCTCTATGTAGCTCAGGAACACCATTTGTAATGTGCCACAGAGAAAGACATGTTTTGATTAGGGAATTCTCTTTTAAACAGAACACTCAAGCAAAAACTATTGTATTTAAGATAATAACATGCTCTAGGAGGTTTTAAATGGTGCTAGCAGAGTAATCTGGTTTTAAAAGTTTATAAAGGGTCTCTCTGATTTTCAATAAACTTTGTGTTAAAGTCCAGTCCCAAAGAAAAACACACACAGTATCTGAACCTATCTGAATATATCTTGATTCATGTGTACATTTCTAAAAAGAGGGTTTTCAGTGTGTGCACACAAAAAAATCTAGGTAATTCAATTCTGGTATTTTTTTGTAATGTATATATGCTAAAAACATGTTTCCTTTTTAAAATCATAGCATTTCTTTTTAACATACTATTTTCTCTTATGAAAGTGTAGCCTTTTGTTTAAAGAAATATCTCATTTGGAGTTACATATTATTAAAATGTGCTAATATTCCTGAAGGAAAGCAATTGAGTCCTCTTTGCGGTTTAGTTGCGCAGCAGCACAGTGCAGGGGAAAACGCGTGGGCATCATCGGGAGCTGGGTGTGAATTCTGAACCTACCAGTGCCATGTGACCCTACGGAAGGTTCTAACCTCTACGAGCCTTCGGTTCCATTAGAATATAAGCTGCATGAGGCAGAGGTTGCTGTCTGTTTTATTCATTGCTAACATCGTCTGTGCCTACTACAGTGCCTGGTGTATAGCAGAGGCTCAATAAACGAAATATCAGTTGTACAAAAAAATGAGTGAGGGAGGCAAGGGATACCTACATTGCAGGGTTGTTGGGAGAATTAAAGAAGGTGTGTAGAGCCCCTGGAACAGTCTGGAACACTTAACAGTGAACAAAAATTACAACTTATGAAAGACAGCTTATTTTCAAAACAGAAATGAGAGTGCAGAGGCTTCGTGCTCATACTATGAAAAATGATGTATTTTTATAATGTCTGTTGGTCTATAAAGACTCTTACTTACATCAGCAAACATTTTTAGCCATTTCCTTATCCTCAAATCTCACCTCCCATGTTAAAAGAAGGTTTCCAAATAAAAAGTTAGCTATTAGACGTCTTTTGTTTATTTTCTTCTTATTATTAAAAATGGCACATGACTCCTTTTAGGTTTTGGATATCAACCGACTTGCAACACAGTATTAAAAGTTGCATTTTTCCCATACTTTCACAGCTAAAGCAGATTTTACTAATCTCCCTAATTTTACAGTAATCATGCCAGAGACTTGGTGGCAATATGATCTACTAATAACATACAGGATTTTTTTGCTGTAAAAGCCAATTACTAAATCATTCCCAAACCAGGAGTTACTTAATGAGTATTTTTCAATGACTAAATGTCATATTTTAAAACATAAAATAATTCTCCTGAAATCTATAATGGTGTTAAGTTTGGTCAATATTAAGTGACAAATTCCTTTACAGTTCATTAAACAGTCCCTTGAAGGAAAGACGTGTATACAAAAATTGTTTAAAAAAATCACATTTTTCAGAAAGGCAGAATTTCCTTGATTATCTGCACTTTTTTTAAACCAAGAAAGAAAAAGAAACAGATGAGATGATACGTTAATAAAGAAAGAGAATACCTTATCAGAGATTGTTGCAAAATTAAAATGCGGCTCATACATATGGGGTGCTAAAGATGACGCAGTTTGTAACAGTGCCCTTGCCTGCGTGAAAAAAAAAGGAAAGAAAAGAAAAACCAAAGGTATATGAGCATAAATCATCACTATATTTCCGAGGTCTTTTTTTTTTTTTGGTAAAAGAATCCTTCACCCAGGACAGGACCTTAATAAACAAGATCCTGTGATAAACACAGATGATATTCCTCATGAAATACAACTTACTAATACAGAGCTAACTATTTACATCTTGCAAAAATTATTTTAACAATAAAATGCTTCAGAATATGGAGAAAATAAAAGAATTGAGAACTCAGAGTAGATTTAAAGTTATTTGAGATCCACTGCTCTTGTAAAGTTCCTATTTCAATATGACATACGACTCAAAATATAATCCTCTCAATGCTAAAAAAGTCTTATTAATCCAGCTTTTGCTGCTGTTGATTGATTTTGTAGGCTTCTAATTACCCGTTCTCTAATGCAACAACCAAGACAACCAAAAAGCCATATTAAATTTCAAAGCCCCGAGGTCTGTGCTAGATGACAGTGAGCAAGCATTCATTATACTGCTGACCTGAAAAGGACAACTGAATGCAACTAAAAATGACAAGCTTTCTGTTCTCTAAAGTACTCAAAAACAAAATTCACATCATTTTTGTCCCCTACAGGCTCCAAGGTTCATACATCGCAGAGACCACTGAGTGACACGAGATGCTCATACATTCGTTGTTAAGACCACGAACTTGGCATTCCAGGCAGCTGAACAATCTCTTACTTGTAGCAAAACCCAAAACCTCTATCCACGACCCTGAGGACAAATTCGCAGATCTTTTTTTTCATGGAAAATAAAATACTTCATGTAAGATGGTAGATATGAATTTTTAATAAAATGGGGTTAGTATCATGAAAGCTTTCACCAAAACATTTCTATACCAGAGAAAGTACAATGATTAGGAGGGAAAGAAAATCAGCAATGTGGTAACAGAGAAAACCACAAACAAATCCTTGCTTGGATATGGACACAGGCAAAGTTCCGTGAAGAACAAGTTCCCATTTAGAGTAGTTACTTTTTGTTTATAAAATACAAATCCATCCTATTGACCGTGGGGGAATTTATGAAATAAAAGCAACAGCCAGTGATGTTTCTTCCCTCGCTTTGTTTAAAGCTCATCACTGTGCTTAGGAGACCAGCTTGGAGGTTACCGTCCTGGCAGCTGCTCACTATGTCTGCAGCTGTGAGGAAAGCTACTTGCCCTCCTCAAGTGCGTTTCTTCATCTCTAAAGTACAGAATGTAATAATATCTACCCCTGATTGCCATTAATATTGTATGAGTATAGTTAGCATTTTTAACTTTCTGTTACGTACATAATAATAATACCATTTATTAAGCATCTACCCTGTGCTCAATACCGTGCCAAGTGCTTGACACACATGATCTGCTAATCGTCACAAAAACACCTTCAGGTACTGTTATTACCTGATCTTACGCATCATCCACTCATGCCACAAATATTGACTGAGCACCTACCCTGTGCCAGGCACTGTCACTGGTGCTGACAACAGAGCAGTTAGAAGACAGAAGGTCCCTTCTTTCACACAGCTACCATTCTACATCCTACATATCAATTTGAAAATATCTCATAAAACGATAAGCACTGTGAAGAAAGAAACAGTAGGAGATGTGATAGTGCCTGAGGGCTCCTTTAGACTGATGCTGGAGATGGCCTTTCTAAGGAGGTGGCAATTAAGCTGAGACCTGAACAACAAAAAGAAAAAAGTTATTGCAGGATGGAAGAAGACGGTTGCAAAGGCCCTACAGTAAGAATGGGCGCTGCACCTCTGCAGAAGAGTGAGGCAGCTAAGGCGTCCGACATCAGTAGGAAAGAAGCAGTGGCAAAGGGGGGTCTGAGAAGGAGCCAGAGGGTAGGTTACATGGGGCCTTGTAGGCCAAGGTTTGAAGTCCAGATTTTATTCCAAATGCAAGCAGAAGCCCCTGGAAGATGCTAAGCAAAGCAGCAATAAAACAGTCTTGTTTTGGGGGCCGGCCTGGTGGCGCAGCAGTTAAGTTCACACGTTCCGCTTCAGCGGCCCAGGGGTTGCCGGTTCAGATGCTGGGTGCAGACCTAAGCACTGCTTATCAAGCCATGCTGTGGCAGGCATCCCACATATAAACTGGAGGAAGATGGGCACGAATGTTAGCTCAGGGCCCATTTTCCTCAGCAAAAAGAGGAGGATTGACAGTAGATGTTAGCTCAGGGCTAATCTTTCTCGGAAAAAAAATAATAATAATCTTGTTTTTTAAAAAATCCCTTAGGCTGTTCTGAGGAGGATGCATTACAGGGTGCCCTTACTCGCTGATGTAAGTGGAAACAAAGAGACCAACTAGGAGACTCTTGCAGGAGTCCAGGCAAGAGATGAGAGCAGTGTGGAGCTGGGTGGTAGGAGAGGAGAAAAGTGGCCAGGTTCAGGATGTGGCCTGGAGGAAGAACTGAGGGGGCTTGCCGAGCACGACAGGGGCATGGGGTGGCAGGGAGAGGCAGTAGGAAAAGATAGGTGTCAAGAGGGGCTCCTAAGATTCTGACTCGAGCAGGGGGATGGTGGATGGAGGACTATGAAGAGTGGAGCAGCTCACTAAGACAGGGAAGACCGGGAGGTGCCCATTTGTCCTAATAAAATTAAGCGTTCCATTTTAGATACAGAAAGGTTAAGTAACTTGTCCAAGGTCACATCACTCAAAGGTGAAAGAGCTGGGATTCAAACCCAGGCCTGTCAGGCTGTAGAGCTCACTTTAAAATATGCAATAGTAGCCACAAGTGACAACTTTTCTTTGAAGAGAGCAGATGGTCCCTTGGGACACAGGTAGTTCACTGACCTGTTCGACATGGCCCTTCCGCATCTCCAGCACAGCCAGGTTGTTGTAGGCTTCGGCGTGGTTATTGTTGTTGACCAGAGCCAGCCTGAAGCACTGATGGGCCAAATTTGTGTCTCCTATTCCCTACAAAAGAAAAGCACATATTCGCAGACACAAATCCATATGCTTCCTCCTGCCATCTCTTCCCTTCTTTCCTCATATAAGTCTTTTCTGCTACCATAGAAAAAGCAACAAGTACCGATCACAAGAATCAAGTGTGAATTTTATGTAAGAAGATTTAACCCAGGAATATAAAATGAGCTGTAGGGACCCCTAGAAATCTCTAATTTGCTAAATAAGACCATAACCAAACCTGAATTTACAACCCCTGAAAATTTCCTCTAACTTGTGGCTACCTTTTCTATAACAGAAATTATAATAGAGAAATAACATACCACAGCTACATGTCCCAAGTTGTACCAGACATCAGCTGCCTCTTCTTCGTTTTCAGCCAGAGAAAGGGCACGTTCAAATGAGGTCAGAGTCATATCATACTGCTGGGCATAGAAGCAACACAGCCCCAGATTGTTAAAAAGCTGGCAGTTATAAACACCCATCTGCAGAAGTCGCCTTTTAGAAAAAGAGCACACAAATTTTGGTGTCAGATGAACTTTATAAATATTAACACATATACCTTTATAAAGTTAGAAATGAATTCACTTTATAATTTTTAATACTCCCAAAGAATATAAACAGAAAGTATTATAGTAAATGAAAAAAATTTTAAAGCAAATACAAAAGCATGTCTTTTTTATTGGTACTAGTCATGGGAAATGTATCCAGAGGCAAGGTCAGAAACAACTTAATCAAGTTTTTTCCCCCAAAAGCTCTGTTACAGAACCAAAACAAGAAATAAGTAGTCACATAAAGTAAAACCCACACATTTTTTGCTTCATAAAGCTTTGGTGCCCATAGGTGAATACCTAAGACCTTCTAATCTAATTTGAAGACTGTGTTTAGCATGTATCTCCAAGTTTTCAATTGAATCGGTCTTGTTTTTGGTTACCTGTAATGTGCAGTTTAGCTACGTCTACTGACATCCTATGAGCTTCCACCCAGAAAGACAAGCCCATCAGTGGATCCCTATGACATCCACTTAGCTTTCACGCTACAGCTCAAAAACCCCATTTTGTTTCTATGCGTCATTAATTCCAAAGGCCAAGGGACAAGAGAGTTCAAGGAAGTAAATGAAAATCCACCTCAGCTGCCCTGAGGAACCCATGGCCCACTCTGGGGGCTGGGGAGCAGAGTCAGCTGCATGTGCTCAAGAGAGCCTTCATATCATTATGTTTCAGGCTTCTAGCATATGTTTGGAAAGAATTCTTGTCAGCTGCCAGTTATCTCCTTGCGTATCACCTAAGGGCTGAAGAGGATATAAAATTATTTTAAGAAACCATCTATAGGATAAAATAAGTATGTGCTCACAAGAGAACCAGTCAACAGAATTTATTTAGATTTGGAAAAATATTTGGACAAGAGCTGTCAGTATTTCACAAAATGGGAATCCTGTTTCAGGTCCTCATCAGGCTCAGAACCTGCAGCCTACTGATCTTTGCAAATTGTGTCATTATTTCAGCGTCAGGGTCCTTATACTATGTATAGTGGTTTTAATGGAGGCAGTGATGGTGAGAAGTGCCCAGTATTGGCTGATGACAAAATGGCTAACTCATATAATGACATGGTGTTAAAAACTCAAGCAGTTGTCTAGGTATATTTCTGTAAGATGCCAACTAATTGTGCATTTCCAAATGAGGGGTTTCACTTTAATGCTCATAAAACATCTGCGTGTTTGAATTTTTAGTCTCATATAGACATGGCTTATACATCATTTCTCTACATTTTCATTCCATCTTTATTATTGTTTCACTAGTATTTCACAGGAATGTGGTTCTACAAGTTGAATGGAAAGCGCACCTGTAAAACCGGAGAGCTACTTCTGGCTGATCAGAATAAAAGTGGTTGCTTCCAATGCATGCGATGGCTTCCACATGAGTATTGTCCTGTTTCAAAACTTCTTTGTAGTATTCAGCTGCTGCTGAAATATTGTTCATTTCCTATTCCCCATCAGGACAGAAGAGCAGTACTTTATTAATATTGAACAAGAAATTATTTTTCTTCTGACTGGTTTACATTCTTTCATTCAATAAATATTTATTAAGAGTGTGCCGTGTGCCAGACTCTGTTCCAGGCCCTGGGAACACTGTAGGAACAAAAAGATAAAGTTACTATCTTCAAGGAGGTTACATCTGGTAAGGAAGACCAAAAAATGAACAAATATGTAATATAATGTCAGGCAAGGACAAGTGATGCAAAGAAACAGAGCAGGGTAAGGAGAGGGGGAGGGAGGGAGGGAGGGTGCTGCTTCCGAAGGGGCGGAGGAGCAGTCACTTCAGAGGAGGTGCCATGTGCGCAGAGGCCTGAGTGAGGCTGGGGACGGAGACCTGAGCGCATCTCGGGGAGGCACAATCTGGGCAGAGCGCACAGCAACGGTAGAGCCCAAGGTGGGAACACACTAGTATGAAGAACCACACAAAGGCGAGTGAGGCTGTGAAGAGGGAGAGTGGCGCAAAAGGACATCAGAAGGCAGCCGGGAGCTCTGTCGGCCATGGTAGGAACTTCAGGGTTTTTTCAACATGGAAGGAAAGACATTAGAGCGTTCAGAGGAGAGGAGTAACGTGATTGTATTTAGTTTTTTAAAGAATAACTTGGTGGCTACACACAGGATATGCCAAAGTGGGGAGGGAATGGTAGCCAGGAGACTGGGGGTCTCCCTGATAATCATAAATAAACGTAGTTAATGTTATTAATGAACGTTACATCTCTCAAAGCCACCTTCAAGGCCAGTTCAGCCTCCACACCCTTCATGGAGATTTCTCTAATGCCCTCACTTCACACAGCTCTCTTCTGCCTCTCAAATCACATGATATATTGTGTGAACCATTCACTCAGTCTCATCATGTGAGGACTCACATATTTTTATCATAACATTTTATCAAATCTAAGAGACTCCACTGATTGTAAGAAGTGCCAAACAATGCTTTCTTATCACATAGAATTTTTTTTTTTTTTTACCTCCATAGACTTCAGTTTTGTTTTTTTAACTTAAGGACTTTATTTTTTTAGAGCTGTTTTAGGTTCACAGAAAAACTGAGGGGATCGTACAGAGATACATGCATTTCATTATGCAGTATCAAAAAAATTACATCCATTAATACTATCCCCAATCTCATCAACATTAGTATTGTAAAACTAGCTTTGACCTTGCTGGACCCCTTGAAAGGGTCTCAGGGACCCCTAGGAATCCCTGGACCAAACTTTGAGAAATGTTGATATTAAAATGATATTTGAGGTCTTTCTTCCCACTCCTACTCACTCATTCCCATGAGATAAATTGAACATACTTGTCTCTGCCCCTTCTGGGTCTCTTTGGAAGCCACTCCACCTGCAAGATGGCCACATTCTCTGCCCCGCCGTGTGGAGCAGGCTCCCCGGGTGGAGAAGGCCCACAGGTCTGTGGCAGGGTGGACTATCTGTCTAACTCGGAGGCAGAACACTAGTAAGTCCTTTTGGTCATAGATCTAAAATCACATGCTCCAATTCTGCTTTGCCCAGTAATAAAGTTAATGGTTTATCCTCCATTTTGTCTGAATCTTGTATCTATCTCTCAGCTGGTTCCCAATTTGGAGTGAGGAACAGGGGTGTTATTTATTAGTCCCATAAAACCCCAATAAAACATTCACAGGTTGATCCAAACTCATCCTTTATATACATTTTTCACATGATTTATATTTGAAATTCTTATTCAAAGTCCTGCCAGGATTTAGTTCCTTAAGAGGTTTTTTCACTGATTGCTTATAGCTGAAAAATAATTAAATTTTTTTTTCAAAACACAGCGCTATTGACACATTTGTTAATTAATTGTTAGTTCATCTTCTCCTGAATTTTGCATTCCTCTTATGTGCAACCATTCCAAATACTCCTTCATATTTTAAGAGCCCACTGAAAAGTACAAAAAAATAAAGAATTTCAATAGAAGTATATTTTCTAGTTTTTGGTAAAACGAGCCTCATAAAACTTAAAAGAAAAGAACAAATAAGTATCTTACCTCCCTGCAACCTCCACTCCCACACATACACCCAAATCCTTCCCTGCTATAGACTGAATGTTTGTGCCCCCCTAAAATTCATATTGAAGCCCTAATCCCCAGTGTGATAGCATTTGGAGGTGGAGTCTTTGGGAGGTGATCAGGTCATGAGGGTGAGGCCCTTATGAATGGGATTAGTGCCCTTAAAGAAGAGACACCAGAGGAATGAACGCTCTGTCCACCATGCGAGGATACAGCAAAAAGGTGTCCATTTACAGACCAGGAAGAGGGCCCTAAAACTAGGAACCAAATTAGCCAGGACCTTGATCTTGGACTTCCTAGCCTCCAGAGCTATGAGAAATAAATTTATATTGTTTAAGTCACCTAGTTTATGGTATTTTCTTATAGCAGCCTGAGCAGATTAAGACATTCTCCTTCCAAAGAATAATCTCCACACCTAGGCAGCAACCTGACCGGTGAGCCTTAATGGCTCCATGAAGCATAGGGTTCTAAGAACATGACTTTTCTGGTTTCCAGGGCAACAGCATCCCACAGTGCAAGGCTTCAGTGTTCCAGCTGCCAAAACTGGTGTATTAGGCTGCTTGGGTTGCTGTAACAAAATACCACAGATTAGGGGGCTTAAACAATACAAATTTATTTTCCCACAGGTCTCGAGGCCAGAAGTCCAAGAGCAAGGGGTCAGCATGGTCGGGTTCTAGTAAGGACTCTTCCTGGCTGGCAGAGAGATGCCTCCTCACTGAGTCCTCATATGACAGAGGGAGAGAGAGGGAGAGAGAGAGAGAGAACAAGATCTCTGGTTGTCTCTTAAGGGCATTAATCCCATCATGAGGGGCCGACCCTCATGAGCTCACCTAAACGTAATTATCTCCCAAAAGCCCCCATCTCTAAATACTATCACACTGAGGGCTTAGGACTTCAACATATAAATTTGGGAGGAATACAATTCAGTCCATACCAGGCAGCAACGCCCAAAGCAAAGAAGGCTCCAGCCTGAACAGCTAGTTATTTCAAGGCTTTCAGTTCTATCAAATTACCTTAGAATGTCTGTATACTTCATTAATGGGCACAGAATTAATTTATGTAATCTTCAGGAATTTTAGACTGAAACTAACATGTTTTTGGCAACCTCATATGTAGTTTTTCAAACTTGTTATTGTAAAATACATGCTTATGCTAAATAAATGTAAACACTGCAAAAGGGCTTAAAAGGAAAATGTTCCAAATCCCCTCCCCTCCCCTCCCCAAATCCCAGTCAGTAGATGCTCTGATAATAGTTTCTTGAGTATTCTTCACGAAATTTTGTTCACATATATGCACACATCCATGTATGCATGTTTTAACCACAAACAGAATCATTCTGCACATTCTGATATAGTTTATTGTTTGTACTCTCAGTGTCTTGACACTCTTTCCAGATGAATAGAAAGAGCTTTACTCCATTACTTTTTCACTTCTGCATAGTTTTCCATCAATACATAGACCACAATTTATTTAACCAGCCCCTTGTTGATGAAGCATTATTTTGTTTCCATTTTTTTACCATAAAAAAATACTATAAAACCCTCTTTGTATGCATCTTTGCATACTTGTATGAAAAGATCCTTAAGGAAAATTCCTAGGAGTAAAATTGCTGGGCCAAAGAGCACAGACATTTAAAAATTTCATCTGTAAGTGCAAACAGTCTCCAAATGGGTTGTATCAATGGACACTCCCAGCAACAATGTTCACATGTGGAGTTTATTTGACAAGTCTAGCTGCCACAGAACTCATCCATCTTTATCAACCTAAGTGAAAAATGGCATAACATTATTTTAGTTTTTATTTCTTTAATCATGACTGAGGTTAGACATTTAACACACCAGATATTGATATTTCCTTTTCATGAACTGCCAATTCATGTCCTTTTCCCTTTTTCCTATCCTACCTTTTGCCCTTTTATTATCGATTTGTGTGTATGAGGGACTTGGGTGGGAAACTGTCCTCCTGAACGCAGGAGAGCTGGAGGCAGAGATGGGGCCCTGCTTTCTCCTTCCAGATGAAATGAGCCTGTGCCGATGCTGATTTCAATTCAAAAACCAGCAAGGTCCAGTGTTTATAAACGTTCCCTTCAGAGGAAAAGCACAGATGGCTTGGTTAGGTTCTTCCAGATCGGTGTTAACCAAGCCCCAGCATGAAAGGGTGGTGGTGCAGCCAAAATGCAGCTGGAGTTTGGCTGTTGTTTCATCTCCGGGGTGATTTGACTCACATGAGAGGGTCAATGGCCACTGTGTAGGCTAGTAGGAAAACAAAGACCTACGCAAAAGCCACACCACAGTCTGACCCAGAACTACTCTGAGGAAACACCTAGTTTCCATAAATATTTACATTCTTGACTAAACAAATGAGAATTTGTGTGTGGGCACGCGCTTTTGTATATGTATGTGTGTCTGTGTGTAATTTGTCCATCAACCTGTAAACCACCCGAAACCCAGCAATTTTTTAAGCATGTGTAGATTGAGGAAACTAAAAGTAGCCTTTTGACTGTCCTAAGTATAGCAAATATTTTCCCCATTTGATATTTTTATCTTTTTTTTGGTTTTGGTTTTTATTTTTGCTATATAGAAATTTTATGTTCAAATTTATCAATTATGATTTTCTGACTTTGTATCATGCTTAGAAAGATCTTCTTCATTTTAAGTTTATGCAAATAATTCATCTGTGTTTTCTTCTGAAACTTTCATGATTTTAAATCTTTGAGTCATCTGGCAGTAATAGATTCTTTTAGTATAAGACGTCATTACTCATTCAGCTCTATTTTTTATCTATTAAATAATCCAATAATCCAACTGATTTAATAAGCAATCTTTCCACATCATAAATTTTCATATGTATGAACATATGTAGACTCTATTTTGGTCCTTTTATCTATTCCGGCATCAGAATTGTTTAAATTATAGTAGCTCTAGAATAAATTTTTTATTAATGTAGATTTAAAATAATATTTTCAAGTTTATCAATGTCACTTCAAGTATATAAATAACTGTGGTATCATTATGTGACTTTTACAGTGGTTATTTTTGAACGAATTCACAAAATACTAACTATAATTAGATTTTTAGTTATTTAAAATAAAATTGCAAATAACTAAGGAAGTGAATGTTGCAGTGGTTCTCAAACTCTGTTATACGTCAGAATCACCTAGTGAGCTCGTTAAATATACAAATGCCTGAGCCCCACCTTCCAGGATGCCTGATTCACTACGTAGGGGATGAGCTGTACTTTTCAAACACTTTCATTGTCATTTTTATACACAGTAAAGTTCAAGGACCACTAGAATAATATTTCCCAGGGTCATGTTTCTAATTCAAACACCTTTTAACAAAGAACAGTTCAAATAAAGACCTGGCTTTCACATGGATAAACAAAATGCCTCAAGAAAAAGTAAAACCACAACCAAATCAATTTAGCAAGGATAAATCATTTTAAACAACTTTCTGTACAAAACAAGCAATGACAAATAGGCAGCACAAGATGAAGTTCATTTTAAAATAGAAAACATTTAAAAGAATCAAGACCAAAATGAAAGTGATAAATGAAAAGAACATAAAGAGAGCTTCTCCAGAGAATAGAATGATGTACACACAAAAACCCCTGAAGGCATATGTAGTGTAGGCTGCAATACTAAGGAACAAACTTTACCAATTAACTCTAAATCCATTGTCACATAAAGAGAAAAAGAATACACTGGAAATCTCTGTGTGGTAAAGCTTGGCATAAGGGAAATTAACTACGTAAATTCAAGGGGAAATACTGCATCCGACTATTGCAAGTCTGTGCTTAGTCCCTGACCACCCTACTTGTGCATGACATCATCCCCAAACTAGGATGCTTTCCTCTCCACTTCTTTCTTCCTTCAAGTGCAAACTTTAATTCCACTTTTCTCAGAAAGCCTTCCCCTGTACACTCAAAAAAGAATATGTTCCTCCAACTCCTGGCCAAACCCACAGCAGAGAATGGAAGCAGGTAGCTGATTAAAGTCTCCACTCGAGAGTCACGACCTATCCCAGCCATAGCAACAGTGACTATAACAGAGGTTTGGAAGGAATTCTGACCAGCAACCACGTGTTAAAGACGCCATCGTTCACTAGCTCTTTCTGCCAGCACTTTCTGCCTAAGAAGAGAAGGGCAGAAGACTGAAAGGTGCAGAAGGCAGAGCCTAAAGGTCAAAGAGCACCGAGTGCATCGGTCACCACTACACATGAATTCCACTGGTTTCAAAAGTCGATTCTATTTAATCTCCTTCCTTTCTAAGCTTCTTGGTCAAAATTTAGTTCATGTTCAACTCAGGTTCACACAAGTAAACATACAGAGATACTGATATAGTATTTTTATTGAATGTTCAAAATCTTCTATTTACAAGTTTATAAAAATTATATTTCAAAAGGGAAAACATTTCTAGACAATTCAAAAATAGTATTTGTTTTTCATTTTAAAAGTAATGCATGTTCATTAAAGAAAACCTAGGAAATAGAGAAATTATAAAGAAGAAAATAAAAGTCATTTATATACTACCACCCAAATATAGTATTAACTATTAATACCTTGCATTCTTTTTCTAGCAAAATAATTTTAAAACATCATACCTAGCATTTCAAGAAATTTAAAAGAGAATAGAGATGCTTCTGTTCAACATTGTACTGGAAGTCCTAAACAATAAGATATTTTTAAAGATTTTATTTTTTTCCTTTTTCTCCCCAAAGCCCCCCGGTACATAGTTGTATATTCTTCATTGTGGGTCCATCTAGTTGTGGCATGTGGGACGCTGCCTCAGCGTGGTTTGATGAGCAGTGCCATGTCCGCGCCCAGGATTCGAACCAACAAAACACTGGGCCGCCTGCAGCGGAGCACGAGAACTTAACCACTCGGCCACGGGGCCAGCCCCAACAATAAGATATTTTTAAAGCGGTAAAATGACTGAAATGAGGAGATGAAACTGTATTTGCAGATGATGATTATTTTAATTACTTAGAAAATTTAAGAGAATCTATGGATAAGATATTAAAATTTAAACAGAGTATTTAGCTAGGTTGTTAGTATCAAATCAACTTCAAAAAATTAATGCATTCCTACTCACCAGAAATAATCAAATAGAAAATACAATAGAAAAAAAAAAAAGGATTTCATTCATAGTTATACCCAGGAATACATCTGGGCAGAAGAGTTAACATAGCAGGTCTGAGAATGCTATTCTTAGAAAGGCCGGCTCAGAAGGTTGGCCATTTGCTGGCATCTGAGAATGTGGCTGGTTCCTTATATTGATATAAAACTTTCCCCAAATGAAAAGAGTGGCTCACTATACCTAAACTGTTTGGACAAACAATGTGGTTTATGCTGAATACCTGCTTTACTTCTTGGAGTCTGGGATTTTGGTACATGACAGACAGAAGGTGCCTATATGACCAGCCCCCAGTAACACCCTTGTATACCAAGTCTCTAATGAGCTTCCCTGATAGGCAACCCTTCACACATGTCATCATAAATTGTTGCTGAAAGAATTAAGTGTGTCCTGCATGACTACACTGGGGCAGAACTCTTGGAAGCTTGTGCCTCATTTCCTCTGAACTTTGCCCCATGTACCTTTTCTCTTTGCTCTGGATGTTTCTAATAAATTATCGAACCTCAGGGTGGTTTCGGGGACCCCCAACAAAATACCTTTATGGAGGTAATTATAAAACATTTATTGAACGACAAAAAAAGAAAACCAAGGTAAATGGAGAGTTATATCATGACTGAGAGTGGGAAGAAAGGCCGCTCCCCCGCCCCCCATCATTCATATATTCAATGCAATTCCAATCAATAAACCTGCAAGGTTATTTTTTTAATGGTTCTTGAGAAGTCGATCCTCATATCAATATGGAAGAGCAAAGGCTCAATAATAACCAGCTGTGAAGAGGAACAGGTGGTAGAATTTGCCCACCTGGTATCAGGAATTATTGGAAAGCTATAGGCATTAGGCAGCAAGGAGGGTATCTCACCGGGGTTTTGCATGGAATTTGACAACATGACTCTGAAATTTGTAAGAATAAGCCAAAGTCCAAAATAGCCAAGATGTTCCTGATGAAGACGAACAAAGTGCCCTACCAAAGAGTATTACGAAGCTATAGTAATTAAGATAGTATAACACTGGTATAAGGATAGGCAAACAGACCAATAGAACAGAATAGAAAGCCTCAAGATATACCTACCACATATAGAAAAAATTGATATTTGACATTATAGACCTCAGGAAAAGGATCAACAAATTTGCTAAGACAAATAGCTATCTCTAGGGGGAAACTAATTTAAATCTCTATCTCATACCATTCTCTATACTTTTCTGTATGTTTGAAATATTTCATAATAAAAACTTAGCTTGACTAAATGCATACACTAAAATCTCTTATTCTATTGGTAAACCACAGGCCAACAATCATAATTTTATAAACTGTTCTTCTTGCTAGGATCTCAAGGGACTATGAGCTTACTTAAGAAGCATATAACTTCAAGGTTATATCAACTTTTTGAATAATATGAACCTTACCTCATAGATCCTGGCAATTCCACAAAGTAGGGTTACTTCTCCTGGAAACTTATCTAAGCCTTGTTTGTAAAGATTTAAAGCAGTCACAGGTTGATCCAATGAGATGTAAACCTAAAACCAAGACACAGTTCAATAAGAGCAATGGTTCTTAAAATAATAGTATTTGTTACAATTTTGTAAAAATTGCTTACTAACAAATTATCTCCTAGATACCACAGTAAAAAAATGTCAGAAATGTGTAGAATTAATTTTCAACAATGATGTTATAGTTTTGTCTCCTCATATTGCATATGAAGAATTCATTCATTTATTCCTTCAACAAATGCTCATTGCAGGCTTACTATTGTCACAGATACTGAGCAGTAACTAGACAAGAAAGGATCAAGGGAAAACCCTTTGAGGATAGAACAGACATGAGTATGTCTAAAGGCTGGCACTAAGGAATCAATCCTAAGACTGAAGTGGAAGATGCAGGAGAAAGGGGGAATGACCCATGGAACAAGGTCTGAGAAAGAGCAGCAGGCGAGAGCTTGTGGAAGACCCTCAGAAATAGAGGAGAAACTGATTGTGAGGTATGGTGTCAGGAAGTTGAGAGAGTTAGCCCTTGATGGCTTCCACTTAACTAGCAATTAGGACATTAGCATGGATAAACCATACACTTCATAAGAATTTCTAAAATAGAGAATTATTTTATGATTAGAAACATAAGATTATGACATTTTTTTCTTCATGATCATGGATCCTCTATTTCTTCCTAAACACTTAGACTGTGCTTTGAAGGAGGCCCAACTGGATACAGAGAAAACCGTTTACAGTGTTTATGGCTAAAGTATGAGATTAGAGGGAGAGATATGGATGAAACCTTCTCAGTTTTTACCTTATATGCTTCAGAACTGCTTTATTAAATATAATACATAATAATTTAATATACTAATATAAAATATTTGATAATTTTTTAAATTAACAATCCAAATTTTTAAGAAATAAGGTTTTTCCTAAAATCTGCTTGATCTCTATTATTTAGCAATCCTTCCTTCATATACTAAAGAAAATACGTACACTTTACCTCCATACAGTCATGTAAGCAATAACAGATTTAAACAAATCAACTTATGGATAAATAAGTCAAACCATGTATTTAACAATAGTTAAAATTAAAAGTACATTTTCTTAACTACGTGGCAAGTGATTATCCATTAAGATGACAGTCAAATAGTGTGACTTGAGTTTTAATTTCAAGCTATCAGAAAAGTTTAAAAGTGTACTGGGATGCTCAGAAACTTCTTTAAGAATTTAAGTTTAATATATAATGCATAGAAGATAGACTTAGATACCGGATAGTTTCAAGCATTTTTGAAAACCACTGTAAACATACTAATATTAGCACAGTAAGTTTATACAGCACAATTTTCATTTTGTTTCCTTTTAGTATGCCAATTTTTAATACCATATTTAGGAGGTAGTAGTACTTCCTTTTACATCTCATCTTCTTTTCAATGTGCTTTACCATACTTTTTAATTTAAAAAATTCTTAAAGATACAGCAAGATGAATTCATAACCACCAGTTCATCAAACATTTCTTTTCAGGCAGCCTTGCTGAGGGTGAAGTAACTTTATCCCAAAACTGAAAATTATAGGTGGCCCTGCACTTCTCTTGTGGCTGTGGGTGGCACTAACGGGGCAGTGAGCAGGCTCTGGAATCAGAAAGCCCTGGGTTTGAATGCTGGCTCTTAACAGCCAAGTGATCCTGAAAATCTTACTTATCCTGTTATCCTCCTTTTCCTTAAGGTACAAAGGAGAAGCTATAAGGGTTAAATTAAACTGCATATGGAATGGACCTGATACCATACCTTACACTGAGTAGGTGCTCAATAAAGGGGAATGTTGTTTTTGTTATTATGGAAGAGACAAGAAATGAAGGACCTACACAAAAACAATCCCTATTCTCTACAGTCCGCTTAGGCGCAAGACCGTGGTAAAAAAGGCCTCTCTGGGGCCTATTATGCATGGGGGTGGAAAGCTCCTGGTATTTTCTTCTGCTCCGATGGGCAATCTTTCAAAAGGGTTTTCTTATTTTTCATAGCAATCAGTTTCTCCTGGGATCGTTACCCTCCACATGTTCTCACGTTTCCCCTTGCTATAAAGAAAAATAAGTTAAGACTGAACATGCTAACTTGCCGAATATTCCTGAAGAAACTGGCAACTCTCCCCGTGCATTGAGCAGAACTAAACACTTACTCCAAGAAGACCGATTTCACTCAAATTAAGAATACTTACTTTCGCCAAGTAGAGGAACGTATCTACCATTTCCTGCTGCTTCAGGGCTGATTTAAACTGTTTTTCTGCTTCACGATACATTCCTAACCTAAGAACAACCATTAAAAAAATTAGACGTTGAACTTAAAAATAAACACTACCGCATTTATTCATACCCTGAGGATATGAATAGAGATAAATTACATCTATAAGAGTAAGCATGTACCAAAGAAGGTAATGTTGTACACGCACATATATTAACATAAATGTTTACACAGTTCAGCAAAAAGTTGCCTATTTCCCAAATTCACTGTCTATCTAATGCTCAAATGCTATGTAAAGAGTCTGTCAGAAGCCTAGTCACAGCAGGACTAATAGCTGCCAGGAGCCAGGTCACAGCAGTTCACCACCCAAAGAGCTTATGATCAGCTGGACATATGGTAAGCGACCTGAATAAATGCTTAGTCTCCATTTTCCTGGAAGAACTGAAGGGTGACACTTCTTTGAAAACATCTTCCGCTCTGAGACAAAACCCCATTTTTAAAGCTATTCTTAAACAGTTTTGATGTAAGTAGTAATTGCCATCTGAGTATAAAGCTATACTATTTTGTTATTCTAGAAACATTTTCTTTTCCTTTTTTAATATCTGATACTGATTGTCCTATCTACAAATTTGAGACTTGCTCCTTGTGTAACTAAAACTGTCCTGATGTCAGCACCCATCTCTTCTGCCTAGGGAACATTTTGTTACCACTAAATCAATCATTAAAGCACACTTCAGCCTGTCCTTAATAGATCTGTTGGGCTTTCTCATAACTACTCAACCCTAGCCATCTAAGAGCTACTTAGGCACTTTACAACAACGCTTTTATTTTGTGAAATAAAGTCAGAACAAAACACAGTATGTCCCATTGTGCTACTTTCATTTAAAGGCTTGAGAGAATAGCTTGATCTTTTCTCCTAACCTAAGCCCCAAGCGTTGGTGTGGCTATACCCAAATAGCCGTTGGAAGACATGGTGATTAAACAGGTTAAAAGCGACCCCAAACAACTGGCCTAAAGTTAGAGGACGTGTGACATGGCAGAAACACCCCCCTCTTCAAAGGTCTCACAACTTTTACAGGAGCATTTATAAAATGTTATCAAAGAACTCTAAAAGTTCTGGAAAACTGCATATTTACATACATAACTTCAACTGAACATGCTAGTCTTAAACACAGCTGAAGTTGAGTCACTAAATTCCATGAACACCTAATTATCCATGAGAATCTATATATTTGTATTGACCAAGTCCTCTCTATCCAAAAATGATTTAAAAGGGATTACAAGAAAAGATACGTATAAAACAAGAATATGAAAACAGAAATGGATTTTTTTTAAAAACAATGGAGATGGAAGGATAAACGAAAAACAAACAAAAAAGCAATCTGAGTTATTGAGCTACCTGGAAACCAAAGAAAGGAAGGAAAGATGGGTCACATGTTTTTATTGCTGCATCCTCAAAGGATAACTTCTTCTAGTACTGTCAAAAAGGGATTTACCACATGAGTTCTTGTGTAAAGGAAACAGAGTGGACCATGTATAAAGAAAGTTTAGGAACAATGAAAACATCAGTTAGGTGAATGAACACACACCAATATCAGAGAGTCAGAGTCCAGAGACAAATCCCCACCAAATGCCAACTTTTTCTCTCCAATTTAATGCAATAACCATTGTCAAAGCACCAACTGCACATTTCATGCACATTTCATGATGGCAAGATGGGAAAATGAAGATAACAACTATATCCTGTCCTGAAGGCACCAATAAAGACTGAAACAAAACATGTTCACAAATAAATTTAATTGTATTATGGCAAAGAGACAAAAAAGTGCTTTGAGAGCACAGAGGGGGAGCACACCAGGATAGTTTCAGGGAGAAAGTGACAGGCAAGATTTTGACAGATAGAGTAAAGTGGGGCTGGGGGCACATTTCAGGTAGAAGCAAATTATCAGCATAAGCACACAGGCAGGAAAGTACACAGCATGTTAGGGCAACGCTGAGTTGTTTTAGTTTAACTAGAAAAGGGAACATAATAAGGAATGGGAGAAAGTGAGACATATGAGCAAACATGTAGGCTGGGACAAGATCATGGATGGCACACTTAAAATCCAGATTTCATTCTAGAGGTAATGGAGATTAACCAAAGTATCCAACAAGAGCTGTTTTGTCACAACCAGTTACTCTGACAGTGGTATATAGGAAGGATTGATAGGGTGAGAAAATGGAGAGAAAATCCAGATAAGAAGCTAACGTGACAACTGAAACAAATGACACTAAAAGCCAGAAGTAGGGCACCTGAGTGGGAAGGGGTAGTAAGGGAGCAACGTGAAAGCTATTGCAGAGGAAGATCCAGGAGCACTTCACAATCAGGAGCAAAGAGACGGAAGTCAATTGGGGGCTGTATCCTCTGGTAATGCATCCTTGACCTCTCCAGTCGAAGTTAGGAGCTCCTTCTCTGGACTCCCACTGTACCGCCCTGCGCTTGCTTCTACCATAACAGAAACCACGCTTATAATTGGTTAATGTCTTCTCTCCCCCATTCAGTTGTAAACTATTTGAAGGAAGGGACTATCTAATAAATATTTGTAACCTCTGTGCCTGGCAGGGTAGCTGCTCATTAAATATTTTACTGAGTGAGTGAATGAATGAATGAATGAATGCTGAATACATAATAAAGATGAGAAGCTACTAAAGAACAGAGAAGAAGAATAATTAATATGACAAAGTGCACTCATTTAAATGCCATTCTATGGATGGCAGAAGGAATCCAAGTTGTGCTTTTCTTTAATTATTAAAGGTTTCTGAAGGTTTTGCTTAGAAGCTCAAGATGTCAAGCTTGTCTTCAGAAATTATATTCATAAGAGTTTAATGTCATAATGGTCTAAAATTACCTTTTAGCAGAAAACACTTCCTCAATCTAACAGCAAGAAAAAATAGAGTTCGATGTGAAATATCTAAATGGAAAGTAGGCTTACTTTCAACAGTAGAAGGAGTATCCTTTTTATTCCATTTATACATTCCTTTACCTCAGTGTTTGACTCACAACTAAAGTTTATAAGTATTGAAGGACGTTCACAGTAACCAATCTACATCGTTTTGAATAATAAAAAGCATTTATCTTTATAAAATATAATTGCTCATTTATCTCTACTTTTCAAATGCTTTAAATGCATTTCAACATCAGGCAACAATTTTCAGATCTTATTTACTAATTGCTGTATAATATTTATTCATAAAATTAATTACAACTTTTCTGATCTCTCAATTAATTTGCTTAAAAGTGTGTTTAAAAATTAAGTAAATTAATATAAGAATATTTCAATCCTAGAGAAACACTATGGAATTGTGCAAATAGTAAGAGAACTGGCATCAGAAAGTTGAGCGCAAATTCTTGTTCTGACACTTAACTAGCTATACGAATCTGGACAAGTCATTTTATCTTTCGGAGGCTCAATTTTTCTCATTGGGACAAAGGGCTAATCACAGCAACTACCTCCAAGGTGCTGAGAGATTTAAGTGAGATAATGTAACATACGGATAAGCTATCTCTTATCTGCAAAGCATTTTACAGATGTGAGGCATCAGTGGAAATAAGAAAGACTTGAGAGCCAAGGGGAGTGGAGTGGGAATCAACAGACTCGATCATAGTCCCAGAACGTTACTAACTAGTTCTTGATGCAAATCATATCCACTCTCTGGCCTCAGCTTTCTCATCAGAAGAGAGGTGTTGGACCTGATGGTCTCAGTTTCCCCTCCCCAGTTCCAAAATTTTATTATTCTAAAGGTGTCAGTTCTTAGTGCTACCAGGTGATTGTTAAGTAAATGTTTCTCAAGTAAACCAAAGACACAGTTCTCATTTCTTCATGAGGAAATCTATAAAAAAAAAACACGTTATCAGATTTGAGACTCTAAAATATGTTGCCACTTCTAAGCCCTTCAAAAATAATCAAATTTTTACCTGTAGTAACATTTTCCAATCTGCACTTTCCACCACCAGTCCTTGAACTGAGAATGCTCTGTAGAAAGGGCAGCCAAATCCAAAGCCTTTGAAAACAAGTCATTTTAGATTAGGATTTTCTTTTCCAACAACAAACAGAAACAATAAATAATGAAATAAACCATACAATTAGCATAAATCAAAACATGCATTAGAAATCAGACAGAAACTCAAGTTGCTCATATTTCCAGATGGCCCCACCAATTTTCCCTAAATAATCAGTTCCAGACCAGAGGGCTGACAGCAGATGAGAAGTAAACATTGATCAATGGGAAGCAGATGCACAATATATTTGAATACAATTTTAATATACAAGGTACAAAATCGAAAATAAAAAATCCCTAAGTTTTTACCCCCTCCCCACCAAAATGCCTCCAAACTTAGCGGCAGTCAAGCCTTTGGTGTGTGAGTCAGGTCCAATTGCAGGGACCACTTTCAAGACAGATGTGGAGAAAGAGAGAAAGATCAAGTGTGTAGACAGAAAAATGTCTGAAAAACAGGATCATGAAGAGTGAAAGGAGCAGAAGTCCTAGGGTAACCGTCATCTTCAACAACCATCGTGCCGTTATTCTGACATCACCTGACATTCCAGGAATTCTAGGGGTCAGACTTTCCTTTGCAGCAGACTGAAAAAGATCTTAACTGCTTTCATATTTTACATGTGTTTATCCCTTTCTAATCTCTTCTAGTTTGTTCCTTCTATTGTTTATTCAAGATCAGACAAGAGATGACTAAATAGGAAAGTAGGGTTTTCTACAGAGGAAGTGGAAACCACCTGGACAAAGAGGAAAGCAAGTCAATCTTTACACAAATTTGAAGCTCACAGATATTTGAAGCTCATGTAAAGATTTGGTGAATAAAAATTTAGGGTTTTAGTTAAAAAAGAATTCTGATTTTTTTATGATATTCTTTTTCTCAAGGTTAAAGAACTTTTATTCTTTAGCCAGTGTTAATATATCATGATATCCAACAACTCAAAGTAACTCTTAGATTTTCAGTTCTATTATCTCAGAATAGAACTATTCTATTACCTAAATATATAGAATATATACTATTCTATATATATATATTCTATTACCTATAAATATATAATATATATATAATATAACATATTACTGTCCATTTCTTAATATTAACTCTTTTCTGAAATGAATGGAAGAGTTCCTTCAATCTCCTACTGCAAAATTAATAACTTTTCCTCGTGCTCCCCATCTTCCCTTGCTCCAGGGGAGACTTCTAAATATGCAAACTCTTTATAAAAGAATGGTGTCACCATGCTGAGGTTCTAATGGACTTGAAAAATCAACGTCTCTACTTGAAAGCTACAGAAATTAAAAACAAGCCACATGCTACTTTCATATGCTTATTTTTCTTTTTTTCCCCAAGCCAGAAGTAAAAACGGAAGCAAAAGATGAGGAAAAAAAGTATAAGTTCAATTAGCATTACCTCTGGAAATACTAGAAAAACATATTTTCAATCAGCTCAACTCACAAGTGTACTGTAAATATCTGAACATATTAATTTTAACTTAATCTTTATAGAGACCTTTTCCAGCAAATAGATCATATTCATTCTCAGTTTTAATATAAGAGAGCTTCTAGTTTTCAGAATAAAAGTCATTCTAAATTTTTTTTACATATTCTAATTTTCCAAGATTAGATTTGGTGCTTATTACAGGCTGCTAATTTTGCTTTCAGATATGGTCCTGAACAAGTCTTCCTATGTAGGACCCATATGTTGTACTAGCCCAATTAAGAAAATTAATATGAATTATTGATGCAGAATAAAAATGGTTAACAAACGTAATAAAAATTACATTTTAACGATCACTCATATGAAGACTGAGCCTGCACTAGACAAAATCATCTGTGACAATTTCAAATGGACCCTAAGTTCCCTGAGGTCAGGCGCCCCTTCTTACACATCACTGTTGTTCTGGTACATTGCCGTGCTGTTAAGAGGCACTCAAGAATTATTTGTTGATTGAATTAACTCTATTCTTTGTTCCTCATTTATGTTGAAAATAACTTAAGAATCAAACGATACTGTCATAGTAATTAGATTCATAATTAAAAGCTATTAACATTTAAAACTTTAAAGTGGTGACAAGAGATCTATATTTCTTTAAAGTCTTTCCCAATTTTCTAAAATAAATGACTATATACTTATATTTAAGGATTTTTGAATAATTTAATCAATTTGATATCTAGATATTAATAAAGGCCTAGAATGTCATAAAAGGCCTGAGTTCATAAAAGCCCATAAGGAGAGAGAACCTTAGCAGATCTAGACAATGGAATGTTTGTGAATGCATCGACTGGGCAGCTCAGTGAATTTCCTAAGAAATAGTGCTCCAACCACTGAAGTTCAAGAAAAGAGTCTTCCTTTCAACTGTCATAGCAGCAACAGTTTCAGGATGATGAAATTAAAAAGCATAAGGAAATAAAGATTCTAGAATCACCAACTCACACACCACTTCAGTTTTGCCAATACTGCCAATATTGCCCCAAAAAGGGAATGGGGGGGGGAGTTATCAAGAATTCAAAGGCAGAAATACAGTTTTCCATAGATCGATTTTACTTTTTTTAACAATTAAATACCACTTCATAGTACTCTCTATAGTTATCTACAGTATACTCCATATTTGCTTATAGACAAATACAGAACCACCAACCCACATGCCACTTTAGTTTTGTCAATATTGCCCTTCCACAAATAGAAAAAGTATTAAGAACTCAAAGACAGAAATATTGTTTTCCATGGAAGATCAATTTATTCTTTCTTAACATTTAAAGCCCACTTCACAGTATTCTCTATATTTGTCTATAATTTTCCCTATATTTGCATGAAATAGTTTATTTATGAAGAAATTTGGGAGCCACCCAAAGTAACTAGTATAAAAGCATGTCTGATTTCTTCAGTATGTTAAAAAACAGAATTCTCTTTTCTTTTCCCAGCCAAAGTTGAAAAACATACAAAAGGTATAAAAATACATGCTTTGTGCTCATTATCTAAATCCTCTTCCATTCAGAAAATAACACTTGTGGTAAAATCTAAAATGACATTTTAATGGAACAATCTGATCCATAACAGAACTATAATGTGGCAAACCCATAACAGAGTAAGAAAACAGACAGAGGGTATCTGTTCTACCCAGGACTCCTAGCACCCATAATAGTTCCAATATATAGGCACTCAATAATTATTTGTTTAAAGAATAACTCAATCAATTAATAAGTCAATCAAAAAACTAACGAACAAAAAGGAAAACAGACGAACCAACAATTTGTGCTTTTCACTAAATAAAAACAAAACAAACTGCTTAATTTCATGTTCTATAAAATAGTGAACATGTATTAGGGGTAAGCAGATGGAAATAACAAGCAGGATACAATTACAAGCATCTTAAGTTCTTACTACCCCTAATTTATAGCTAAATTTATAAATGAGAAGCTGCTATAATATTATTGAAAATTTGGAGGGGGGAAAGGTAAAATTAGATAATCTCCATTAGTACCATGGATTATAGCTTCTTTACTGTTGTAATTCAAGCTGCCAGCACAATGCAGGTATTAAAGAAATATTTATAAAATAAATACATCTCAATCTCGTAATATTATTTTTTCATTTTTAGGTATTACTTTCTAGTATCTGTCATAAACGTATCTTTTATCTTTTTAGAGTTATAATTCTATTTAACATTCTAAATGGTATACTTTGTTGTCTAAACATTATAAAATAAACACTTCATGTTTCTGCCTACTCATAATTATGATTTTTAATGGCTGCATAAAATTCCATCAAGCAATTTACTAAACTTGTCTTCCATCATTTGAACATTTAGGTTGTTTTTCAAGTTTATTTGCTACTCCAACTAATGTTACGATAAATACCTTTGCAAATATAGCACTTAATTTTTTCATGAAATTTCTTGAGAAGCGAAATTACAGAAACAAATTGAATAAACATCTTTATAGCTACCTGCTATACATTATCATGTTTTCCAAATTATTATACCATTTAAAATATCATCTATAATATATGAGTATAACAACATACTCCATTCTCCCTCAGTATTTTTTTTTCAAATTTCATAAAGGTAAAATTGCAGATCCAAAATTTCTTTAATTTACATTTTTGTTGTGAGTGAGAAAGTACATCTCTATTATGCTTGTTTACTGGCATTTTCTCTAATGCAAACTGTCTGTTATTTGGGTCATTTCCATTTCCAAAAAATATTTTCTAACAAATTCAGATAAGCTTTTTATATGTGACAGACACTACAATTTTTAAATCATGCTTGATGTACATATTTCACTCTTCCATTGTCATTTCACTTTCGGTTTTGTCTGGGTTCACTATAGTATAGTGATCTATATGAGTCACTAAGTCTTTTTCTTTTGTAATTGCTTCATAAATCCAACCAAATCTGTGAAATATTCTATTGTTTGCTAGGTTAAATTTGTAAAATTCTTCAATGATCAAATGCATAAAAGAAAGTCTAAACAAATTTTCTGAACAGTATTGTTTAATGGAGTCTTAGGATCTATTTCAAAAAGAATCAAAAATTGTGTTCAACGTTGCTTGTTCCTAGTATATTAAGACTCTTCCACTGTTCCTAAGAATAAAAATATAAAGTTTATAAAGGGGGTCTCCAGTTCTCAACAGTAGTTTGTATCGCTTCCTTGTTACTGAGACATATCTCAGAGTCATTTTTGTTGTGCCTTTTCTCTTAACTTGTTGATTTCTTTCACTGAGCCAGGACACAGACCTCCTCTTGTGTGTTAGTTTGTTAGAGGGAGCTCCGCCCTTCAAGTCTTGTTACTGCTCCCCAGCTCTACTTTTCCACATCAGAAGGCCTGGCACTACAGCCTTCTATTAATCACTGGTTTTCAAACTATATTCTACAGTCGTAGTTCCCAATCCCCGCTGAAAATTAGCATTACCTGTGGAGCTTTTATTAACAACAGATTTACCAGACGTACCACTGGGGAATCTGGGTTCAGGGAGCCGAGCATAGTTCCAGAAACCCATTATTTTAAAATTCCCCAGGTAATTCAGAAACAGTCTGATGTAGGAACTGCCCAACAGTCCTAAGATTTGAGGGGCAGGATCACATGGGGTGGGAGGAGCAAGGAGGAGGTCCAGTGGGTGTGTTCTTAATCCATTACTTCTGCTTTAACTCAAGCAGCTCCACTTTTGTCTCTTTTACCTATTAGGGTCTGGATAAGATTTCATTTAAAGAAAAAGGTTTTGCTGCTTAAATAAAACATTTAAAGTCACTGCTCTATTTAAGATTTAAAATCAATGTATATGAAGAACTGTGAAAGCATTCTCTAATACATAAAATATAAAGGTTAAAGTCGGGTATCCTTAAAACCTTTAAAATATTAAGTTCAGTTAGTGCAGAGAATAAATCCTATTTTTTTCAATGTAGTTCCTATTTCTCAACAACATTACGTAGATGCCAAGACGCAGAGTGACGTCCTCAAAACGAATCAATTAATAAGGACACTATCACAACCTACCAGCATTATGATCTACTTTCCGAATTCATCGCCTACAACTCTTCCCCCTCACAGACCTCACTCCAGACACACTGGCCTCCTTACTGTCCGTAAACAATCCAAGCATGCTTCTACTCAGGGCCTCTGCAGTTAAAGTTCTCTCTGACTTACGTGCTCTTCCTACACCTAACTATATGGTTCATCTCCCTTCATTCAGGTCTCTGTTTAAACATCTTTTCAGAGTGGATTTCACTGACCATCTCCCACCCCCTCCAAAATAGCATCTTTCCCCATGTCATTATCTACTCCTTTACCTGCTTTTCTGCTTTCATAGTACTTATTATCCCATGATATGTCATTTATTTTTAAATTTGCTAATTGTCTCTATTCCTTGCCCAACCGGAATATAATCTCCGAAAGAGCAGACGTTTTGTCTGCTTGCTTCTCTCTGTAATCTCAGGATCTAGGCCAGTCCCTGGCACACTGCAGTGGCTCAAAAAATTTTGGACGAAAGAATAAATGCCTCTTCAATAAATGAATTAATCTTCAAAAAATCAAGATATAACTTTATAATACCCCAGTAATTTTAGAGATTTACTCATTTAAGAAATGGAATGGTATTTGGATGTTTCTTTTTAATGACAGTATGACTATACGATTTTACATATCACACTGAGGACCTTTGATCAGCTTTATATTCAGTGAAAATGGCAAGTACTGACTGCTATTTACAGAAATGCACATGATTTCTCAGTTGCCCCAACCTTAGTTTCCTCTTTCCCCTACGTGGCCACGTGCACTAACACTTCATCATAGATAACTCTCATATTCTGTACATCTGGTCCAGGTTCTCACCTACACTTAGTGCCACATCTTGCAACACATGCAGTGGTATCTCCACTTGGATAGCCTTTCACAATTGCACACTCAAAATGCCTTCAAGTGAATTATTCAGCTTCATTACAAACTGACTTCCTTCCCTAATTATCCTATTTCTGTTAGAAAAAAACAACTATTTCTCTCATAGCATCTTTAGGAGGCTGACTTGACCTGTGTTTTTCCTTTGTTCTCCATATCAAATCTATCATCAGGTTCTGTCACTTTCTTTAAAAGGTCTCTTTGATACTCCCATTTTTAGGGATACAGCCTATTTATTTCTCATTCCATACCTTGTTCATGTTTTTATCCTTTCTTTACATTTATTTTCCCTCTTTTCCAAAATAGCCTACTTATTTTATGAATCTTTACTGACATTACCCCTTCTGATTTTTCCCTTTGCTATTTGGTAGCAATTTCACAGTTTGGCAATTATCTTTTAATTGTTTCATTATGTCAATTTTACTTCCTCAGCTAAATTGCATGGTTTGTAGAGACAGGAAAAAATATCACATTTTTATTAGTTTTTCTAGTACATAGCATAGTGGTTGACACACAGAAAACACAACTGAGGAAACCATTTTTATTTTCCTGAATACTTAACATATGGATATAAAGTTTTTTTCCCTGAACTAATAAAAAAAGGAGGGAGAATACTATCTCTAGACACTGCAGAATTAACTACATTCAATTTGACAAAATTTGTGAAATTATTGCTCATTTGCATATTAGCATATAAAAATTGAAACAAACGGAGAAGTCATGTGCATATAATATCAAAATTCTCTGTTAAGAGGCTACCAAGATGACTAATGATTGTGGAAGCTGGGTGATGGGTGATATGAGCTCATTATACTATTCTCTCTACTTTTACATATTTGAAATTTTCTATCATAAAATGTTAAAGGGCAGAGAGAGGGCACACTACAAAGAAACTAGAAATACATGTATTAGTAAATCTATAATACAGTATATGGACTAAAGAAAAAAACAGATAAACAATGCTAACTATGAGTATAAAAAATAAACTTTGATATAAACACATTATGCAGTATTCTCAATTATCTATATCTTGCCCTTTAATAAAGATCTTCATATTCTATGGACCAGGCACAGTTCTTACCACTTCTATATTTACACAAATTTTCCTACTGAAACCGACAGCGGATTTGAAAGTATTAGTAATCCTCCAATCTTTAATAATTTCATCTGTTTATGAGGTGAGAAATAGAACATTTCAGAATCTAAATAACTGGAGTCAGAAAAATCATAATAAAAGAAAATAGCATGAATTCAAAACTTACAGTCTTAACATCATTTTCATGATGAAAGATATACTCAAACAAAGCCTACGAAGAAAAAAGAAGCCAAAAATACATTAGATTTTATTTTAACAAAAGCACTCTATTGTCATATCAAAATTCAAAGGCCATTTTGACAGCAGCTGGATTGAACCAAAATAACAAGGTACTCTACAGTATCTGGGGTTTATAAATAAAGGTTCTATCCATCATTCGTTACAATCACCCATTTTAAAACAGGGTTATTTACAAGTGATTCCTGTTTTTACAGAATATAAGCTGGAAAGTTTAAATAATGGAACAATTTTTTTCACGTTATTCACATTATTTTATTAGAAAGAGACAAATGAAAAGACCAAGTTTAGGATTGTTGTAAAACAGAGTCAGCCCATTTTCTAGACACTCTACATATATTACACAGTGATTGTGATATTAATAAGGACACTTTAGATATGAGAAAATCTGTAAGTTCCTTCTGAAACAAAGTAGATTTTAAGCCTAAAGTGGGGTATTTCTTGCTTAATGTGCACATGGCTCTAATGTGCAGCCGTGGCTGGAAACCACCTACTTTACACTTCACCCAACTCATCTGGATAAGCAAGCACTTACTGGATTACCTTTTGGTGCTACTACATTTGTCCATAATAACATTATTTTACACTTGCAAAGAGGCTAGTGCACCTGGAAGACATCAAGGTTATTAACAGAAAAGACTTGGAGAAAACCAAAAAATAAAAAAGAAATCAGGACAAGACCCTTTTTAAAAACTCCAGCAAACTCTCATTTGTTCAAATACAAAGAAAAAAAGTTGGGAGTGCAGCTGGTACTACTGTTCTCATGAAGAGAATGTTACAACACCCAAGACAGTGTCAAGGAGTCACCAAAAACACCCTAAGCAAAATGCCAATATTAGAAATGAGTCTTGATGACTCAAAGCAAGTTGGGAACCAAAGACAGAAAAACCTGGCATTATTTCTACAACATTCCAAAAAAGCACAAAATCTAGTTCAGTCTAAATCTAGTAACATAGACCAGGTCTGTCCTGGAAGTATCTTAATTTAGTTGAGGAAAATACCTCCACTGACTACACTCCTGGTTAGAAAATAGCAATGGTATGAACTAGCCATCCAGTCACCCCAAGTAAATGGCCTAAAAGGTAGGGAACCAGATATTCCAAATAAATTGTTTTTCAGACTCCACTCTCATAAAGGAAAAAGAAATAAGTAAAGCTTTATGATTCTGCTAAATCAAGTTGACTGGATTGCTGTCATAAGAAATTTAAAAAAAAAAATCTTCAGCATTATTACAGTCTGATTCCCTGTCTACCAACTGGCCTTTCTTTTTCTGATTTAAACTTCAAGTCTGTATGGCTAGACTCCATTTTTATTTTCCCTAGAGTGTTTAATATTTAGTAAATATGTTAAATGCCATTAGAAGTAAGATTAGGAATGAGTTCACTCACGCACAAAATTCACAGAAATTACAACTAAAAACCTGAGCTAAGCTTAAACCAGTTTCCAGAAGATAAGTGCTCCTGGTTCTGAATTATTCCACGCTCACCTTAGTTTTTTATACTGGAAAGGTCATGAAAACCCTCCTTTCTCTCTCTCTCTCAGTCTCTTTCTCTCTCTCTCTCTCTCTCACACACACACACACACACTACTCTCTCTCACACACACACATACTACTCTCTCTCACACACACACTACTCTCTCTCTCTCTCACTTTTTCTTTAATTTAAAGGTGCATTTAATCTTTGAGCAGTTAGAATTACTAATTGGCTTGCCGTTGTCTGGCTTGAGTAACCCTTATTGTGATGCCTGATTAATGACTAATTAGAAGGAGTACATATTTTTTATCTTCTTTTTGACAACCTGAAATCCTACAAGGATAGAAAATTACTTTTCTGAGAATAGTTGAAGCTGGAAGAGAAAAAAAAATACACACACATACAGATGACCTCTTAAGCATTATTCCCCAAAGATGCTGCTGTATATCTGCTTTTTTTTGATATATATTACTGCTCTTTACCAGGATAAAAAGAACTTTCTATAAAAATAGTATATATGCTTGATTCTGATTGTCTTTCCTTAACTCAAGACTAAGAAAAATATTACATATTAGAGTAATTAAACATTTTCATTTCAATCAACACATGGCCTCTCCTTCACAAATTTTTATCCAATCTCTACAATGTCATTATGATAATACTTCTAACGTTACTGCATAACATAAAATAATTTTAAGTACATACCTTTGCCAATTTAGGTTTCTGGGCATATTTTGCTAAATTCAGTCTAGATAAATTTATGAAAGGTCCATCAGGACTTGTAAGCATGGAAGCCTATGGGGAAAAATGATAGAATGAGAAATCTGAAACTCTCTTGAAACATAAATTGAGTTTAATGTGCATAAAAATTATAGAGGCAACATAAGTAAAAAAAAAAAAAAATCACTCTCAAAACTCTTCCACGTAATTCTCCACGATAACAATAGTGAAAAATGATGTAACAAACATAAAGTTCACGTCGGTAACAAAAGGCCACAATAAAGCTGAGAATTTACCGTTCCCAGCCTGACGAATCTGCCAGATGAGCTGGTGATGGGGCGAGCTGTGTAGGCGGTTCTGGGTGTTCTGATGGCCTGCTCCATAGTGCCCGGCCTTCCACTCTGTGTGCTGGGTCTAAGGAAACCTGTAATGGGTCTCCCAGTTTGAGTGACTGGCCTGTGAAGATTGTAAATTGTTAAAATACAAAGAAGATCAGTCTGGCCAATACTTAGTAGAAGATGGTATGAAATAGAAGTGCATACCTGACAGCTGGGCTGGGCCCTCCCATCTGATTAGTTCCAGGGAGTTTCAAAGATGTTCCAGGGCCTATGAGATGAGACAGCAAATTCAATTTATCTATTATTTATTCACCTGTAAAAGCTGTCAGCTAATTTTCAGAATGTGCTGGCCTAGTGGGAAAGATATTAATAACAGGAAATACATTTTATAAATGGGAAATCTGTTTGAGACTAATATTTATTGAGCAACTATCAGGTTACTTTATGTCACCACATTTAATCTTCACACTAAGTCTCTATGGTAGGTATCATTAAGCCATTTAGCAAAGGCACAGAGAGTTAAGCAGACAAGTCAACCTATTAGTAGAGCTGGGATTCAAACCCAAGACTAGCAAGCTCCAATTTATCCAGAGAAAATGAAAACACTAATGCAAAAATATATGTGCACCTCCATGTTCATTGCAGCATTATTTACAATACCCAAGACATGGAAACAACATAAGTGTCCATCGATGGATGAATGGATAAAGAAAATGTGATGTAGATATACATAATCGAATATCACACAGCTATAAAAAAGAATGAAATCTTGCCATCTGTGACAACATGAATAGACCTCCAGGGCATTATGCTAAATGAAATAAATCAGACAGAGAAAAACAAATACTGTATAATCTCACTTACATGTGGAATCTAAAAAAAAACAATCACCACCACCAAGCTCATAGATACAGAGAACAGATTGGTGGTTGCCAGAGGTAGGGGGATAGAGATGGGGTGAAATGGGTGAAGGAGTTCAAAAGGTACAAATTTCCAGTTATAAAATAAATAAGTCCTGGGTATGTACTATACAGCATGGTGACTATAGTTAATAATACTGTGTTGCATATTCGAAAGTTGCTAAGGGAGTAGATCTTAAAAGCACTGATCACAAGAAAAAAAATTTTCTAACTATGTGTGGTGATGGTTGTTAACTAGACGGATGTAGTGATCATTTTGCAATATATACAAATACTGAATCATTATGTTGTACACCTGAAACTGATAAAATGTTATATGTCAATTCCTCAATTAAAAAAAAGGGGGCCAGGCTGGTGGTGTAGCATTTAAGTTCATGCACTCTGCTTTGGCAGCCCCGGGTTCACCGGTTCAGATCCCGGGCGCAGACCTAGCACGAGTCATCAAGCCATGCTGTGGCAGGTGTCCCATGTATAAAATAGAGGAAGATGGGCACAGATGTTAGCTCAGGGCCAATCTTCCTCAGCAAAAAGAGGAAGATTGGCGGGAGATGTTAGCTCAGGGCTAATCTTCCTCTCAAAAAATAAAAAAAAAAAAGACTAGCAGGCCCCAAAGCTCCAAAGCATCAAAATGATGGCTCTATATTCATAGTTTATTTTTCATACACACTTCTCTCAATAAAAGATCATTTACACACAATATCTAGAATTTAGATATTTTAACTCCAAAAGAGCAAATGATGGGGAAAAAGACATTTTAACCGGAGACATATTTTTTTTCTCAATTTTCATTGGAAGCTTTTACCTTACATCATGCATTAGAGCAAATCATCTTCAATTATTACAAGGAAGTGATGTTTCTAAAAATGATCACTTTTTTTTTTAAAAATCCTTTTAGAATACTTTTGTTGTTTGGATGCTTCTTGTGTTTAGGCTCTCAGATACACAATCTCCCGATATAGTAGATAAGCAGTTCAGATAGAATGCATTTTACAAAATATTTAAAAATGCATAATATAGCTTTTATTGAAAAATTGTTATACATCAATCTCACACTTCAAGTTTAAGATAATGTAACTGAATTGTGGAAAGAAAGCCTTTGTACTATAAGGCAGAATAGAGACGACTTACTTGAGGTAATTTTTTCTCATGTATATACATGTTTCATGTATATGATGTCCTGTGTTTATTTTATAGATATAAAGCATTTCTCCTCCTAATGGCATTTCACTTACTTAACTAAAAAACCAATACTCACGTGGAACTTGAGCAATAGCATTTTCATCCAGCATCATTTCTGCAATTCCTTCCTGATTTACATCAATTTCATCTACGTATACCATTTCAGTTAGTGCTCGTGCCTTTAAAATCCAAACTGCCTAAAAAGCATGGATAAAATAAAGCATATATTAAAGAGCATTAGAAGTACTGTATAGCCTACAGAAGCTAGCCATCATTTATTATCTGATTTTTTATTAAGCATGTTTATCACCTAATGCATTATACTAATTTAAAGGGCTATGTCAAGAAACTAATACAGGAAGGCAAGGTCATTATTAATCAAGAAACAACCAATATATCAACTACCTAGTAAATAAAAGTGTGGTAATTACCTGGTAGTCTTCTAACAGGCCTTTTTTTATACGTAAAAGAAGATCTTCAGAGAAAATTTTACTAGAATAATAATTTGAAAACAAATGAATAAAGCTACAACCACAGTGCTCTTTCTGCCTTCCTCCTTCAGGGCTGAGTCCTTCACGAAGACTTTCTTGATCTTTTAACTCTAAACCTACTTCCCTCTTGTCTTTCTCACAGAACACTCTCTTTATACTTTTCTTGTTATGTACTTACCATATTTGACAAACACTGCAATTATCTGGGCATGTGTTTAGCCCTCCCTTCTCCAGAACACAAGCTTTTTTATTTACCTCATTCACTTTTGCATTTTCCATAAAACCTATGGTTTTTGTACACAACAGGTATTCCAAAAATGTTGACTTGAACTAAAATCAATTTCTCCCAATTCCCAATAACTAATCAACACGATCTTGGTTGCTTTGTGATCTAGCCAGTAGAAAAACTGCTAGAAAGTAGGCGGAAAAAATGGAAAAGGTAATTAAGGAATCTGGAAAATAATTTATCAGCTTTGCTTTACCTTGAGAAATGAGATGTAAAGTTGTGCACAATTATTTTGTTAAACATTTAAAATTGCTTTATCAGAAATGTTTACCTTTCTGCTTCACTACAGAATAGAAGCAGAGAACAACAAAGCTCCATGTCCCATGGAGAATTCGAGGAGAAGGCAACTCTTGAGGCAGCAGCATAGAACTAACTCTATAGCATAGAGGAAGCGGCAGCAAGAGAACCTTGGGAGGGGTTAGGGCTCACCACACTAGGGATCTGCCTGAGAAGCAGGCTGAATGAAGGCAAAGGGACTGAGAGAGGAGCTGATGGGAGCCACACGAGGCCCAAAAAGTGCTCACGTAAAGAACTCAAGATGAATCCATTCAGCCAGTCCATATTAATTGAGCACCTCCTAATAACATAGCATTGGGCTAGGTTCTGCAAAGGAGATACGAGGAGATTAAAACATGGATCCTAATTTCCTGAACACATCACCTATCGGATTAAAGGACACGGCAAAGCAGTGCATGATAGTGATAAGTGTGTGGTGTGGAAAATAGTTTTAAAGGAATTAGAAAATAGAGATCTTTTTGTGGGCTAAATTAATTGGGATGCATAAATAAAGATTTTTTTAAAGAAGAGAAAATCTTCATGCTTTCATTTTACTGGGATTAAAGAAGGCTGTTTTCACAATATATTTAGCTTCTTCAAGTGAAATTACATTTGGTTAGATGATTAGTTTTTTGGCTTGTACTTTTCTGGTTGAGGTTTACTGGATTCTTATCGGACAATTTAGAATGAATGTTTCAAATGTTATGTGTAAATTTAACACAATTGAGTGAGCAGAATACGAATTCAAGAACTAATTTGTTTGTAAAAAAATCAACTCCAATTGGAACTGCATCTAACTGCGGGAGCCACCAAAATGTAGAAACAATGTGAGATTTTCACTCATAAAAGATCAGGAAAGTTGCCAGATCTATATAAGCATTCTCAGGGGTCAGCGAAGTCATCACTGGCTTGGACTAACGGTTTAATTTAACTTCAAAGATGGAAATAAGTAATCCTGATCTATCTGAAGTTCCCTCAGTTCATAATGCCCTCCAAGGAGTATCTGATGGCTTTAATTTTTCAAAAGGGCATTCTTTGCTCAGCACTCTCCAGTGGACAGGAAGGACTGTAGCCTTTCCCACGGAAATAGTAAAGCAGGATGTGGGCTCCGCTGGTTCATCCCCATATTACTAGGGAGCACCTACTGTGTGCCAGGTCCTGGGAATAGAGACGACTCAGCCACAACCCAAGTTTCTAGCTCATAATAGTGTTTCAGTGTTACAGGCAAGGTGTAAAAACAAACACCTGGAGCACACTATCAGAGGACAGAGAAAGGCACCCAGCTGCCTCGGGCCGGAGGGAAGGGTAGAAGAGAAGAGTGTGGCTCAGTGGCCAAGACAGGAAAGCACATGCCAGGTAAAGCTAACAACAGGGCAAAAGCAGCACAGCTTGAGGGCTCACGGCACATTTCAAAACTCCAAGAGTTTAAAATAAGTGAAGAATTAGATTCAGACGCAAGAGTAGTCAGAGAAGCAGCTAGAGAAAAAGGCAGCAGCAGATAATGGACCCTGTATGCCACAAGGAGGTATATGGATGTTTATCCTGATGAGGAGGAGCCAATGAAGCTTCAGAAGCATGATTTGGAGTCCCAGTTAGATGGACTTTCTAAAAGTCAAGTTTTTATTATTATAGTATCATTTATATAGCTGGGTATTAATTATCTATGCATTTTTTTTAACTATTTCCATGTCCATACTGTTACCTCATAGTCCAATCCATCATGCTTCTTGACATCCATCCTTCTACTAACCTCTCAAAAAATTAAGAGTTTTTCTGTGAGGCTAACCAAAACCTAGGAAAGTAAATCCACTATTCCCTCCCCACCAAATGAATAAATGCTTCAGAAGCCAAACAGAAACATCTTTTTAAAAATTTTATTCCATAAGAATTCATTTTTTCAATAATGATAAATAGAACTACATTTGTTTCAGTTTCTAAAATCTAATTCTTAAGAAGCAGAAATAATGATGTAAATTTTTGATATGTAAAGATCCACAATAAAATCTACTTAAACCATTATTTAATTTTAAATTTCATAAGTATTTGAGAATATTAATCTTCCTGACTTTCCTTCTGTCCTAACAAAAAATGACCTTGAAAATCACATATCATTGCTTGATTAAACATCAGACTGTAGTCAAAGAACTGCTCTTGGCAATGTGAATAATTCTTGGGATTTTAATGAAAATAGCAGATGGGGCTTTGGCTTTTTAAAAAAAATTAAAAATTTTATTTTGGAAGCAAACCAAGCACATTTTACAGCCCTCAAATCCACTGCTTGTTTAAATTTAAAAAAAAAAAGTTCAATACTAATCAGTGATTAAAATAAAATGCATATCAAAGCACAATCAGTGATCCCAAACTGCCCCTTGAATCTGAATAAAAATATTTGGCTTTATCAGATATGTTTAACTTGTTTGAATACCTATGTATTGGAAGTACTGTGAAACCAATAAAAATAATAGATGCTTAGAAACTTTTTTTAAGAAAAAAGCATAGATCCTCTCAATCTATGTGAGTAATCATCACATCAATTATTTCCTTTTTAATGTGTGAAACATAACACCACCTCATTCACCTACTGAGTTAGTGTACAGGACATTACTCTTGAGGCAAATATCTGCCAGCTAACATCGAGAAAATATTGACTTACTTGTACTGCCTTCTGTGAGGTTAATCCCATTTTAGTTATGAAAATAAACATATGAAAAGGTTAAAACTCTACTGACCGAGTAAAATATGTTTAAATCGTTCTGCTCCTCTTAATACAGAATGCAAGGCCAGTAGTTTAAGGCATGTAAGAAACAATTTTGCTATGTTATTATTAGAATAAAGCTACCAAAAGAACAGTCTGTCTAACCTGATTTAGACATCATGAGAATCAGTAACATTTGACACTCTGCCTACTCTACGAAAATGAAAACTTAGGCACAAAATATTGAGTTGTAAAGCCTCATTTATTTTGAAGTTGTAAAAATGTGCAAAAGAGGAAAGGCAAAAAGCGTGAACAGTGAGATCAAAAGAATCCAGTCAGCCTTGTTCCCTTTTATTCTTTTAGATCACTATCCAGGGGATAATTAGGTCCACAGTAACAGAACAGCAAATACTAAAAACAGGTCCTTCATGAAGTCCCTGTGCTGGTTTGAAACTTCCAAATGCCATTTACAGTTGTAAAAGCATACCAACAAAGCAAATTATTGATGTTTTAATTTAATTTTAATCAAAATCAAAATCACTGAAAACAAAAAGCACATTATTTACTCTATTTATAATTTAGGTCCTTTTAAAATGACTTCTACATATATTATGCAAAAAATAGTTTTGCACCAGCTATCAATTTGGAAAACATGATTATGAACATTCCAAAGACAAATGTTATCCTTTTAAAGAACAGAGAGTGCTATATTTTAACCTATTTACCGAGTTTTGTTTAATACTATGCAGGCCTCCAGAAGAGTACTTTGTATATCGCATTCTTTTAAAAGGCCTGATGATTACTCATATGAACCCCATATAAAGTTCAAATTGTTTATTTACCTAAAAACCACTGTTAAAATTCTCTCTCACTTGGCAGGGCAAGTATCTGGCAATATTTAAGCTCTCTGATTTACCACTCTCTCATCTCTTCTCCTTATTCCCAGACTTACTGGAAACCCTCTTGGGGTAAAAGCTTCACCAGCCAGGAGTCCCCCTAACACACCTCCTCTCCCTGGGCTCCCTCCCCACTCATTCGCTGTGTCTTATCCAGTTAGCAGATTAGCAGGGCTCTCTGGCCGCCTCACATCTCTAACCAAGTTGATTTGGTAGACGTGGCTGTCTGGCCAGTATCCCTTCCTTTCTTACTCACTGTGGCAGGCACCTCTCTCTAAAGCCAAGACCTTCCCAAGAAAAGCCAGCCTACTTGTTACTCAAAACACACTGTTCAGTCCACCGCAGCCTTTTCAGACACTTGTGGCTCTGCTGACTTCTTGGCTCCCTTTCTAAGCCTCTGCTTCCCCTTGCCTCCTTCTTTATTTTTCTCATCCTTTGGTCAAAACTGGTCATTTCTCTTTAAGCTCCAAGTCTTAATGAGTGGAGTGCATAGTTCCACTAGGCTACCCACCCAGAGATACAAAAGAGTCAGAAATATAATCGTTTACATAAGATAAGAAGGTAGAGAATATCAGGTAGATATGGCTAACTTTATAATAGCACAAGTAGATAGGAAGCGAATTTTCTAATCTATAACAACAACTAAGCAATAGTAATTAAAGTATTCTCTAAACTAAAGGTTGCAGCTAAACCTTTACCTGAGACACTGGCAATTCAGGATCTGGTTCCTGGAAAGCATTAAGAAGGTAGTAAACATTTTTAAGAAATACAGTTTCTAACATAGAAAGTCTTAATGACCTACCAACTGCCTGTAGGTGGACTCAAACTCATTCGATAAAAATCCAAATATTAACTTTAACCTTTCTCCACAAGTGCTTTCAGGAGTTCTGTAAAACTAATAGACACTGAAGAATGCTAAATTTTCTATTATCAGAAAATTCTAATTACTCTAACCTCACTTAGAGCACAGAGAAGACATCTTAACTACTTGTTTAATGAAGACACAGTATCCCAGTATACCACATATGTATACTGTGCGAAGACACAGTATCTCAGGATACCAGGCAAATGTATACCAAGGAAACATTTCCTTATATTCAAAAGTCAGTTCATAGTAGTTAAAACGTTCACACTTTACTCACTTGAGGAGGAGAAGGAAAACCCACAAACTATAAACCCTTCTATTCCTCACAAATATAATGCGGTTAGTGGCTGAAGATAAGAAATTAACTCTGTACGCCCTCTGAGAAATTTTTATAAATGGTCTATATAATATATATTAGTGCCAGGTGCTGCTAAACTCAGGTTCTTTTCTGTCCAAATTAAATAGAAATCCATTGGTAAAAAATCAGACTTATAACAAACTTATTTATAAAACATCTCCGCTTACATGTCTACAGTCAGCCGCCTCTGTTGAACACTTAATCTGCAACGTGTTTTATTGAGGAAGCTACTAAGAAACAGAAAAAGGAAAGGAAAAAAAAAAGATTCTTGCTTTCCTCGCTTTCTACAGCTCTAAAATTCAAAAAGAATACCCTAAATATGTTTTTAAGAGTACATTATATGTGTAGGGCTGGCCCCGTGGCTGAGTAGTTAAGTTGGCGTGCTCCGCTTTGGCGGCCCAGGGTTTCGCTGGTTCGGATCCTGGGCGCGGACACGGCACTGCTCAGCAGGCCATGCTGAGGCGGCGTCCCATGTGCCACAACTAGAAGGATCCACAACTAAAAATACATAACTATGTACCTGGGGACTTTGAGGAGAAAAAGGAAAAATAAAATCTTTAAAAAAACCCAGAATACATTATATGTGCAAGCAATGCATAACCCACCTGGACACCACTCAAGGATAAGCAGCTTCTTTAGCAAGACACATGGTAGGATGCATGAGAGGAAAAGGTTAAGCTAGGCTAGAGGGTGAGGGCCCTGTGGGATTTAGAGGATATTTGGCAATCAGCTGAACCAAACCCAAAACAGCAACTAAGAACACAGAGCAATTGGGGGTTTCCAACTCCAGTGTGTGTAATAAATATCTGGAAAAAGTACAGATTTCCTAGCTCCCACAGTCCATACTTAGAGAAACACACTGATATAGGCAATGAGATGACGTAGGAAGTAACCCTTTCTCTTCTTTCTTCTACTTATTTGAATACATGTCTGTCTGACCCATTATCTCATCTGAGTCTTGTAACAGCCATCTGAGGGAGGCAGGTAAGTGTTATAATCCATTTCACAGATAAGGAATCAAATTCAGAGATGTCATGTAATTTGCTCAAGGTCACACAAAGAAGCCAGAGCTCTTTCTTGCCAGTGCATCTTGGAGATAAAAAATGAGTTTGAAATAATAAGGCAGGATTGAAGGGTAAAGTGTAGGAGAGATACAAGATAAGTTTCATATAGAAAGGGAAAAAAAGTTTATCAAAGGTGATTGCAGACAATGCTTGAAAAAGAAAAGAAACGAAACGAGTGAAAGGAGACAGAAGCCACTGATAGGAAGTAAAAGCTGGATGCTTGTTATTCTGCCAAGGGCAGGAAGATTCCTCCAGTGGCCCAAACTAAAACCAGCAGCTCAACCTCAGAGAGCTCTGTTCACTGCTGAAGGCCTTCATGTTCTCTCTGTCTCGTTCTTATTCTCCAGAGGAATACATTTATAGTCTACCATACAGGTAAAGGGCAGGTAAGGAAATGATGTGAAATGAGAAGGTCTGAGAAGAAAATGAGAGACCTAGAGGATTGGAAGGTGTAGAGTCAGTTGAGGTTGTGTGGATGGAAGATGAAAACAAGGCCTAAATGGGAGTAAGGCAGAGAACTCATAAATCTCATAACATCCTCCTGGCCTCCCTGGCACTCTGCTAGGTACTGAAAACATTCTAAGGGGGAAGGCACATAGTTAAATAAATTACAATACAATGTGTTAAATGCTATACTCAAGTTATGGACCAATTATAGAGGTCTCAGATGAAGGGAAGATTATAGATGACTTGGATGGAGAGGGGAAAAGCAGAACACATGAGAGATAAGAAGTGAGTCAGAGAGGAACGAAAGAGATTATTCTGGAAATTATTGAGTGCCAATGATCTATGAACTATATTCAACATCATTTTATTATCAATTTCACTGGACACTTTACTCACGGGTGCTTTCCAGATTACCAACAATCCTTTCAGAAAAATACAAATGTCAGAATCCTACATGCAAATGTCTCTAGCTATATAGAGACAATGGTAGCTAATATTTTTGATGACTTACCATGTACTAATGAACTTAACCCTCACAACAATCCTTTGAGGTAGGTATATGACCATCCCCATTTTACAGATGAGAAAACTGTGAGGTCAAGTTCTACAGACGCTATTTAAACACAGACACTCTGGGTCAACAGCATGCACTTTGCTGAGTATGTGAGATCATAGCAAGGCTGGAAAGTAAACTACCATCAGGTGTGGGGAGACCAAGGCGAGGTATGGCTGGTCTGGAGATCCATCAGGAGCAGCACAACCATGAAAGAAAAGAGTCGGGATGTATTAATTTAGAGACAGGGCAAAATTTTTTTAAATCAGTGAGACCTTCATCTTTGAGTCTCTCTCAATTATAGTTTCGTGATTTAAATTAATTCACCCATAAGGGAACCACAGGTTAGGTTCACTTGGTCCAGCAAATTATTTCCATGGGTATCAGCATGGTTGAGTAGAAAGCACGAGGCCCAGCCCTAGAGTCAGAAGACCGGGCTTGATCCTCAGGGGCCACTTAGCTGCGTGACCTTGAACAAGTCAACAGTCATGCTCCTCTCAAATTGGAGCAATAGCACCTACTTTATAGGATAGTTTTAACAACAAAACCTTGCATTTTTAAGAATACTTCATGAATTTCAGAGTTCTTTCACATATACTATCATGGTTAATGAAGTGTAAGGTGGTAGCACTTTCAACAAGAACTATCAGTCACACAGAATTTCTCTAGAAAAACACTTACATCAGGAACAGAAAAGCACCAAACTCTCTATTACTTCCCTTTTCAGAACTCAGAACTGACTCCCAGGTATGGTACACAGATTAAAACTTCCCTTTGAATCTCCTTCCAAGTGAGTGAGCAAGGCGACAGGGCAAGTAGAGCGCCACTGCCTAGAACCAACAAATACTCATTAGCATCCACTTCAATTCACATCAGTTTGCTTCCTTCCTTCCTCCCCAGGGCCCAGCCTTCTCTTAGGTTGCTGCTATTACTTCAGGGAATTAAATCTCCAGATAATTCTAAATGCAACTTCCTAATTGCAACCAATACTTACTCTGGCTAATGAGTCTATCCAGCTCTGCTCTTAAACTACGGAGTTATTATTCAGAATTTAGCAATAACAGGAAGGAAAAGAATGTAAGAGAACAGAGAAATGGATGGATTTCAGAAGGTTTAGGGAGAGCTAGTGACCAAGTAGCCAAGTGGGAACGTAATCTGTATAACTCAGCAGAAACACAAATTCATAAAATGAACTGCTCCGCAGGGTATGCACCCGAAAGATCAAGTCTGGCTCGAAGTCTCCATGGCCCCAAAGAGGAAACAAATTAGAGAATCACAGAGAAAGATGTTTTTTGGCTTGGATCACCAGATCACTGTCTCAATCAACTACTAAAATATAGTTCACTGGGAAGCCCTGTTCCCCAGCTTCCATCTAAGCCAAGGGTTTTCGGCCTTTTCTCTATCTTCAAATCACTTAGAATAAAAACCTCCTCCTCTCTGTAACACCTCTCATTATAAGCAGAGATTGAGGGTGGGGAAGGAGAATGTGAATTACCTCCATTCTGATATACAGCTAACACTCCCGACTCCCAGAATCACTGATTTTAACAATTTGCAAAAGGACACTGCCTTTTAAAAACCCCACTACCTGAAAAACCTCCATATTTTATGAACTGTTTAATTATAATGGAGCTAAAAAATCAGATCTGGTTTTAAAGCCAAGAATCTGACATATGGAACACAAAGAACAGTAATCAGATTAAGCAACTAATCAGGATGAGCGACATGAGCAGTAGAGGCGAGCGTTCCCTCTAGGTCATATTGCTGTGTGGAAGACCAGTTCTCCTTTTTACATCATAACTTTTAACCACTTTTTCAGTCATGATTTAAAGAACACTTGAAAAAAAGACAACGTCTCTCTACGAATTGCTTGTTCTGACTGTATTTTATCAAACAGGGAAACTATGATAAATTATCCAGTTATCCTTCTTAATTCTTAACAACTCAGAACCTTAATATCCCTCATGCTTACAGACCTGCCCTCTGTTTCTCATCAGCCTGCATCTGGGAAGCAGTTCAGAATCCATCTTCTTCAAAAAGCCTTCCCCATTACCAAACACCATGTTATTATATTCACCCTACCCTTCAGGCCTTTTGGATCCAAATAAAAATGTATTACTCTAAAGAAACATGCTAGTCCACAGTACATCATTCCTCTTTGGCCAACCTGAGTACCCTGACTTTGGCAAGAATCAAAATTAAATAAAATCCAGATGTCCTAATAGGAAGCACAGGCACTAATTAAATATTTTTGATGATACTATACCAAAACAGTATCTCTTAAAGGAGAAATAAGTTTAAAAGAAATAGTCTTAAAGGTGGGCTTCAACCAGAAGGCTGACATATCAGGACCGAAACGTTATCTTTTTGAAGCTCCCTGAACCAGCTTACAAGATTAAGAAACAACTAATCACTTCAGAGAAGTTGTCTTCATCTGGGGGAAAAAACAGCAAGACCAAAAGTGAAAATTAACATCAAAAACAAAAACTATTTTTGTTCTGGGGGGAAAAGAAAGGCAAGAGCAAAAATGAATCCATTTGGCACTCAGAAGAAACATTTCATTTCCTTGCTCTTCTATGAGTCCAGGCACTGCTTCAAAGTCACTCATTTGTACTACAATCAGTTTGCTGGCACAGGAATGGTAATTCAAAGAGCTGAAGAGGAAAAGTACTTTAAAATGCAGAAGCCTCAGAAAAGCCCCATGAGGCTAAAGGAGCACATGAAGATAAACCAGCTAACTATGGAGCTGAGGACCAGCTGCTTCTGGTCTGATCACATTTCTGTTAGCTTTTCATAAATTGCTAGTCTCTCCATCACTTAACTTCCTCCACCGAAACAATAAGAGCACTGTAAGAAATACAATAATGATAATTACTATTAGAAACACTCTCCTTGAGGCATCTAGGAAGAATTTTCTCAACTGATTTAGAAAAACTGACCCTTAAAACAAGAAATGAATTAAGAACGTCTATGATGTAATTACATTTATTTGAAAAGGTAAAGGTACATTTAAAAACATATAGGGCTGAGAATTAAGGATGGGGGACAGCGAGAGACAAAGATCATCAGGCAACTAAGATGATCTTCATCAACAGGTAGGAAGCTGGCACATATGAATAATGCCATCAAAACGCATATATAAATATGATCAATGCACTCATTCAGCAAATACACAACGAGAGCCCCGTGGGCCGGACTCTGTGCCATACCACACAGATCTGCCACCCCAGACTCATGTTCTAAGGGAAGGAAAGAGAATTTTCAAGCTTTTAATCAAAGGAACCTCCTTAGGCTTCCTAAAGCTCTTCATTAATTGTATCAGCACTCAAACATAAATATCTTAAAACTTTTTTAATTAATTAAGAAAAAAGTAAGATTTCTTCAAGTTTGGGGAAATCATACTGGAAAGTATTTCTAAAATGAACTAACAATTAGGTACAAAATAAACAAGTTGGTGCTAAGAAAAGCATACAGTCAAAAAGCACAGCGTTTAAAGGTTGGGTCAAAACTAACATGAGCGAACCCTATAATTTCAGAAGCCCTATCCAGGTATCAAAAGCCCAGTTTGGTAAGGTAACGTCAAGATAAACTTCTATTCCTGGTGAAATGCTACTCATTGTTCTGCCAATATATATAGTTCCTTCTTAAATAAACTTTCTCAGCAAGACAAATAGAAAGGATTAGAAAGGAAAAGAATATCATAAATTCTTCTGGATCTGGTACTGACCTCCTTGGCCTACTCTGATATTTGTAGGAGGTGAATACATCAACCCCTGCTCATAACAATAAAACAGTAACAAAGAATAACATTTAAAAAACATGTCTATGGTATTAGAGATTAATTATGTACTATATTATGCAATATTATTTCAAATCCACAACAAATAGGACAATGGAACAGGCCAGGACCTAACAAGACCGTTGCCATAATGATCTTGACCATGTCAAAAGGTTAACCAACACCACCACCACCATTTCCTAGGACGATCTTGTGTCTTTTTTTCCTCCATCATCATTATCAAAATCAATTCCACCAAAACCTGCAACAAGCCAATCTTCTAAGAGGGCCAGAAAGCCAACGGGAACTGTACGAGAGGCCAGATAAAAAGATCCAAACTCTTAGCTCATTTAGCTGCAATTTGGGAGATTTTAATTGAAGTACCTATTTGTTCATTCTATTCTTCCTAGATAAAAGGAAAAGGGTCAAGAAGATCTCTTCTACGGGCCCTTCTTAGCCATTAATAAAAACACTACTGTTTTGCCTATGCATTTCCCAAAGTGACATCTCCCTGGGATAACAAGGGAGATATCTGTACCTTTGTCCCCACAAAAAGGAACCAGTCAGAGGTCAAATAAGTTTCAGAATACTATCTTAATCAAAATTAGGCAGGTTTCCTTCCTTCAGGACTTCTCAGAGCCTTTAATCCAAGTACAAAGACCTGTCAACTTTACTTTTAGCTAGAATCTTGAAAAAGGCACACATGGGAAAATGTACTGGGAAAAGTTCAGAAACACAGTTTTGAAAACTCAGGCTACATAAGCGCCACAGGCAGCACAGTATAGACAAAGGGAATGGCTCACCAGCTTTATAACTTTGGACAAATTACTTCACCTTGAGCCTCAGTGTGCTCAATCTGTAAAATGGGGAAATAGTACTAACTTCCTAAGATAGCCGAGGATTAAATAACATATAAACCATCTGAACCAAGCCTGACACAGAGTAAATACTCAATAATTGTTAGCTCTTATTTTTGTTACCTACTTTGCAAGGTTATTCTAAGCACAGAAATACATATCATTTATAGAACTTATGCCTGGCAAGTAGTAAGCACTCAATAAAAGGTCACTGAATTGAACACATAAAGTCCTGATCACAGTGCCTAGCACAAACTAAATCTAAATTCATAGGTGCAGCACTGAATGTCACTATGATTATATGTCATCAAGTTTATAGGGTCTTAATCATTAATAAAAACACTGCTGCTTTGCCTGTAACAACATTTCCCAAGGTGACAGCTCCCTAGGATGCTAACAACAAAGAGATCTCACCCTTGACTGCTTCCAAAACAGGAATCAGCAGTCAAGTAAGTTTTAGAACTATTGCGTTAATCAAAATTACGCAAAATTGTTTCTTTCCTTCAGAACTTTCCAGAGCCGTTAGTACGAATCTTGAACCTCTAAGAGGGGAATACACATTTCCCAAATGCATTTAACGAGGAAACTTTCCTCCTATGAGCAGCTCTTAGGACTTGTGTGTGGAACACAGAACGGAAACTACCCTAACTCAACAGAAAAGTGGAAACACTATGTAAAGTTCTTGCAAACCATTGTGCCTAGAACAATGGTCCATCACAGGTTTGTATCAAACTTTTGGTGTACACACATAAAGGGGTCAATATTTTGTAATGGTTCCCAAACATAGTTGATCATGGAATCTTTATCTTTTCCTTTTTTTTTTTTGAGTACCATCTGTGGGACTACTGTCCCAAGAAACACCCTTGGAAAAATGCTTGTCTGGGGAAGCAGAGTCCTATTAACTAACAGGAACTAACACGAACAGGACCTAGCTTAGCAGTCCCACTGACACAGATTGTTCTAGGTGAGATGCCATGTCTATCTAAAGGCCAAAATGTTCATCTCAACAGGTTATCCTCCATCCATTTGCTGGGAGCTAAGGCAGAGCCTAGTAACACTGTTCACATCCATTCCTCCGCTTACGTAACTCCCCTCAATTTTCCTTTTCTTCTAACATCTCCCAGGCAACACTACTAGAGGAAAGCTGGGAAACTAGAGCTATATAACTACATGCTGCATTTACTAGAAGCACTGAAAAACGGCTACAACTCTGCTCCTATTTTCCCTAGTCCTCCTTTTTGCCTCTTCCAAAAGCTACAGGCCCACCAAAGTTGTATCTCCCACACACGTAGTATGACCTTTTCACTGGCTTTATTCAGTATTTCTCTTTTTTAGGAGAACATAAACTATTACTGTAGTTTAAGTTCTATTTTAATCAATGCCATCATTCCTTCTTTTAGGGGGACTTTTTTCCCCATCCCTCCCTCCTAATAATAAATGTATCTCTTCCCCTCCTAGATTTTCTTCTAACTTGCATTATTTGCCTCAAGTTGCACTCATGTCCCAGAATCAAAGGCTCCTTCACTCTTGAACAACATTTTTTAAGATGAAGTGGAAGGATCACACGTTAGATCCAAAAGAAAAAAGGCAGCTATTTCAACAGGGAGAGGGAAGTTCCAAATCTTTATGTTTATACATAATTGTTTTAGAAATTAAAAACGCACATGCAGCGAGCTTAAGAGCCCATCCGGATGCAAGTATACATGAATTACAAAATTCAGCGCTTTAAGTGTTCCTTTAAGGGACACTCAAAGGAAGGTGGGTGCTGAAGTTTGAGGAGGGGGCGGTCATGGCACAGCACTCGTGGGTCCTGAGGGGACTAGGGGACGCCGCGGACAGGGACCCGCCGGCCACAGCTCCACGAGGGTTTTGCTCCAGGCGCCTCCGCGGACCACACGGTCAACCTGGCCCTGGATCTTACTCTCCGGAGCCCCCACCCGGGGCTCGGGGATTCCCCCCGAGCCCTCTGCCTCATCGCCGGGATGCACAGGGCTGACGGGGTCCGGCCAGTACCTGGTCATAAGGGGACTTCTCCAGCATCTGCGTGCACAGATCCGCGCAGAGCTGGAACTTCCTGCGCCTAAAATAGCTCCAGGCCAGGAGCAGCGGCTCCATCTCCGAGGCCATGGCGGCAGAGGGCGGCCCGCGAAGGACCAGGGCCCTGCCCAGGGAGGAGGGGTGAGGAGCAGGCGGCGTCCAACTCTGCCCGGCAACGCGCGGGGACAGGGGCCTTGCCAGAGAGGAGCCTGCATCGCGCCTGCGAACAGAAAAAAGAAAAAAAAAACACCGCCAGCAGAGCTCAGCTATAGGGCTTGCTAAACCTAGGTGCAAAAAATGTGTACTTTTAAAGGTTAAATATTTCAATAATTTCAAAAAGGCACTGCGGCTAAATTAACAGGCAGTGATTTAGACACCTCCGACTGGGGTCCTCCACCCTCCCAGAGTAGGCGCTGTTGCCTAGCAACGGAACGCTGTGCTTACTCTGCCAGTCCTGGAAAAGTCCTGGGAGTTGACCCTCTGACTCTCACTCTCCTGCTCTTACCCTTTGCGCGTTCCTACCCTTATCACTTACCCTTTCGACTCTAAAAGCACAAACATGAGAACAGCTTCTTCAGCACCGTCCCGCCCATCAGAAACCAAAACCCTAAATCCTAAAGCTCTCCAGTCTGTTTCTCGAAGTCCTTCTCACCGAATCTCAACGTCCGAATTGAAAGGAGCATCAGAGATTACAGCCCAATCTATTCATTTTACAGATGAGAAACTGAGATTGGCTCAGAGAAATTATTTACCTAAGGTCGCATGGAGTTAGGGAGCTGGACTGTCATCTGGGTGACTACAGGCTGTTAAATTCGTTTGCTAATTCGGCGATGCATCGGGATTCTGGATTAGAAACTGGTGACACTTCTACCAAACAAGATAATGTATGCAAAAAATTTGAAAGGAGTTTTTCGAAACACCATCTCCAAGCACATGCTATCAAAGGTTTACTTGTGCAGAGTGACTTCTTCAGGCACAATTCTGACTTTCCTCTAGAGATTTACACAGATGACAAATACCTTTAATGGTTATAAAGAGCAGTGTGACCGGGCTAAATTCAGGTAGACTTCATTATGAAAGACTAGGAGATCTTTCGTCCTTGCATCCTTCCTACCACAGAGGAGAGGCAGGAGAGGAAAAATTAATACTGAAGAACTTTCTGATCAGGTCTAAATCTCTTTCACAGATAAGAAAGAACTGACAACAGCTCTTAGCAAAGATAAATCACTCGCAATTTTCTCAAACCGCTAGGGTACCATAACGCATGCATTATATTTAATCCAGATATCTATATCTTTCATATTAACTATCAACTCCACGGTTTATTTGGATTTCAGTAGTTTTTCCCTAATATCCTTTTTCTACTCCAGGATACCATGTTACATTTAATCGTCGTGTCTCCTTTACCTCCTCTAGTCTATGACAGTTTCTCAGACGTTTCCTGTTTATGATGACCTTGACAGTTTTGAAGAGTGCTGGTCAAGTATTTTGTAGAATGGGGAGCTTTTAAAAATAAAGATGCCCAAATTCGATCTCTAGAGATTCTGACTTAAATGGTTTGACATAGGGCTAGAGCATAAGTATTGTTTTAAGTTTCCTGTGGGATTCTGATTGGCAGGCAGTGTTGAACAACCACTGTGTTGAGTCTAAATGGTCTTGTATATATTGAGATTATTGCCAACTTCCTCGACAGAAACAAGATTTGCATAAGTCAGATAAATAAATACACATATTTATATGAAAATAAATAGGGGACAAAAAAGAGGTATTCAAATATTTTAGGAGTATATAATTCATCCTAGCTTCTTTCAGATGGCTAATTTTTTTTCCTTTCAGAAAAGTCAAATGGATGAGGAATATTGTAGAATACTTAAATTGTAGGATGTTAAGCATGTCCAAATATAGCATAAAATGTGCCTTTAAAAGGTGTTAAACATTTGTTATTTTTTAATCATGTAAATATGTTTATAGTTGATTAATTTTATGAATGTGTAGACTTTGTTACATTTTTTATAATTTCTAATCCATAATGAAGGAACCATTACTATTTTCTAATGGCATGCTAGTAATAGGAAGCATAGTAGCTGTAACAGTTCCTAATGAGGGGGGTAGATAAGAATTACTGGGCCATTTTCTTACTAGAGAAAATGAAGCATAGGGAAAAAACTTAACCCTTCAAAAGGATCAGTTTCACAATCAGATCTCAGCTCACCGATCCTTATCTTTTGCTCTCTAGCAACTAGATATCTCTTTAGGTTAATTCGGTTTAAAATCAAATACTGAATGTAACTTTAAATATGAAAGGTTGAATTTTCTTAAACGTTAAATTGGAAGTATTTGGACCATTTGAACTTAACCCAAAGGAAAAGCAAAAGTATAAAATGAGATAGTCTCTTGGTCAACAGGTAGTAGTGCCAGCCCCACGCTTAGCAATAAGAATGCAGAAATGAACAAGACAGATCTCCCACCCCAGGGTACTTATACATAAAGAGCAGTTACTGGAAAGAGCATTGGACTTGAGGTCAGACTTACCAGCTGTGTTTTCTCAGGCAAATTAGGAATCAATATAGGATGATGATTAAGAAGTGGGCTCTGGAGCCAAATGTCCTATATTTGAACCCCTGACTCTGCCATGTACTAAATGTGGGCATCTTTGGCAAGTAGTTTAATGGCCCTGTGGCTCTGATATGTGCTCTATTCATAATGTAATGTATGTTTGCAGCATTCTTTAAGAATTTTTGATTCTGGGGCCTGCCTGGTAGCATAGTGGTTAAGTTTGCATGCTCCATTTTAGTAGCCTGGAGTTCGCCAATTTGGATCCTGGGCACAGATCTATATACCATTCGTCAAGTCATGTTGTGGTGGCATACCACATAGAAGAACTAGAAGGAGTTACAACTAGGATATACAACTATGTACTGGAGTTTTGAGGAGAAGGAAAAAAAGAAGTTTGGCAACAGATGTTACCTCAGGGCCAATCTTCCTCACCCAAAATAAAGTATAAAAATAAATAAATAAATAAAAAGAATTTTTGATTCTGCTTTAAAGGACAAGAAAAACTAATGAGATGGGTGAAACTCATAAGAAATGTTAAGTATAGGTAGTGCATACATCATTAACCTATAGAACATGGTAAATACAGGTAGAATACGGACCTACAACTAGAATATACAACTATGTACTAGGGGGCTTTGGGGAGAAGAAGGAAAAAAAAAAGAAGATTGGCAACAAATGTTAGCTCAGGGCCAATCTTAAAAAAAATACAGATAGAATAAATAGACACTTATGTGTTCAAGGAAACAAATGAGAGTGTTACTTGTAAATGCAGTCATGCGTCAGTTAACGACGGGGATACTTTCTAAGAAATGGGTCATTAGGCGATTTCATTGTTGTGGGAACATCACAGAGTGTACTTACACAAACCTAGGTGATATAGCCTACTACACACCTAGGCTCTATGATATACCCTATTGCTCCTAGGCCACACACCTGTACAGCATGTTACCGTACTGAGTACTGTGTGCAATTGTAACATAATGGTAAGTATTTGTGTATCCAAATCTGGAAAAGATACAGTAAAAATACCTTATAAAAGGGGCTGACCCCGTGGCAGAGTGGTTAAGTTCGCGCGCTCCGCTGCAGGCGGCCCAGTGTTTTGTTAGTTCGAATCCTGGGCGCGGACATGGCACTGCTCATCAGACCACGCTGAGGCAGCGTCCCACATGCCACAACTAGAAGAACCCACAACAAAGAATACACAACTATGTACCGGGGGGCTTTGGGGAGAAAAAGGAAAAAATAAAATCTTAAAATAAATAAATAAATAAATAAATAAATAAATAAATACCTTATAAAAGGTAAAAAGATGGTACACTTGTATAGGACACTTACCATGAATGGAACTTGCAGGACTGGAAGTTGCCCTGGGTGAATCTGTGAATGAGTGGCGAGTGAATGTGAAGGCCTGGGGCATTACTGTACGGTACTGTAGACTTTATAAACACTGTACACTTAAGCTACACTAAATTTATTTAAAAAAATACTTTTCAGGGCTGGCCCCATGGCCGAGTGCTTAAGCTCACATGCTCTGCTTCAGTGGCCCAGAGTTTCCCCAGTTTGGATCCTGGACTCAGACCTAGCACCATTCATCAGGCCATGCTGAGGCAGCATCCCACATAGCACAACCAGAAGGACCTACAACTGGAATACACAGCCATGTGCTGGGGGACTTTGGGGAGAAGAAGAAAAATAAAAAATAAAAAGATTGGCAACAGATGTTAGCTCAGATGCCAATCTTTAAAAAAAATTTTTTCTTTCTTCAATAATAAATTAATCCTAGCTTACTGTAACTTTTTTACTTTATAAACTTTCAGTATTTTAAACTTTTTGACTCTTTTGCAATAACACTTAGCTTAAAACACACACATTGTGCAGCTGAAAAAAATATTTTCTTTCTTTATACTTTAATTCTATAAGATTTTTCTATTTAAAAATTTTTTTTCACTTTTTTGTTAAAAACTAAGACACAAACACACACATTAGCCTACGCCTACACAAGGTCAGGATAATGAATGTCACTGTCTTCCCCCTCCACATCTTATCCCACTGGAAGGTCTTCAGGAACAGCAACACTCGTTGAGCTGTCATCTCCTATGACAACAATGCCTTCTTCTGGAGTACCTCCTCAAGGAACTGCCAGAGGCTCTTGAGAAATATGTCCCTGGTGGTTTGCTTGGTTTTTCTCTTTTCCATCATAGCTTTGTCTGTAAGTGGATAATGCATCCTGAACTTTCCTCTCTATTAATGAAAACCTTTCAATGTTGGGGTCCGTATTTTTAAGCTTTTTAAGAAGCTTGTTGAGGTCTGCAAAAGCTTCTGCTAAACGCTTCACTGTGAATTTTCTTTGGGGATTTTTTTCTTTTTCTTCTCTCACAGTTTCCTTTTCTCCTGCCTCTTCTTCAGCTATGCATTCCGGTTCCAGTTCCAACAACTCCTCATTAGTCAATTCCTCAGGAACCACCTCTAGGAGCTCCTCAATGTTATCCTCATCCACACCCAGGCTAAAGGCTTTTGCCATCTCAACCACAGCCTTGTTGATTTTTGTAACCTCCTCATCCTTGGGAAATCCTTTGAAGCAATGGACGAGCCTCTTGAGTGTCTTCTTCCAGATGCCATTCATACATTCCTTGGTAACATCACCCCAAGCCCAAGCAAGGTTCTTGATGCAGTGGTAGATGTTGTAATCCTTCCAGAATTGCATCAGTGTCTTCCTACAGTGCAGCAATAGCCTGAGCAAAGGTCCTCCTCAGGTAGTAGGCCTTCAGAGCTGCTATAACTCCTTGATCCATTGGTTGGGCCAAAGAGGTGGTGTTTGGAGGGAGAAACATCAATTTGATACTGGGATGAAGATCAGCAATAGAAGGAGGATGTCCAGGAGCATTATCAACAATAAGGAAAGTACTGAAAGGTATGTTATTCTCCACATAGTACTTCTCCATTTCTCTGGCATAGCAATTCAGGAAGGCATCTTGGAAGAAGAGCTGGGTCATCCATGACTTCTTATTGCTCCTGTAGTACACTGGTAGCGGGTGCTTATTGATATGCTTGAAGACCCTGGTGTTCTCACCATGCCATATCCCAAAGGTTTCCATTTGTAGCCCACAACATTGCTCTCAAGAAAGACTGTTATCCTGTCCTTAAAAGCCTTGAAACCTGGCTTTGACTTGGCCCCCTTATGGATGAAATTCCTTCCAGGCATCCGTTTCCAGAATAGAGAGTTCTCATCCATATTGAATATTTGCTCTGGTAAGTAATTTCCCTCCACAATCAGCTTATCTAGAGTCTCCAACAATTCTTCATCTGCCTTCACATCAGCACTCACAGACTCACCACTCACTTTCACATTGTGTAATGAATAACCATTCTTGAATCGTTTAAACCACCTAGCAGTAAATTCAATATCATATTTGGGTCCAGCCTTTTCTTTCAAGATCACAAACGAACTTTTTACCTTGGCCACGATCATCATGGGGCTGAGAGAGATACATTTCTGTGTCTGGTCTTCAATCCAGGCCATTAGAAGTTTCTCCATGTCTGATATAGGCCCTTCTTGAATTTTTGTTAGTCTTCTTGCCTTCAATGAAGCAGATCCTCTAATAGCTTCTGTCACTTTGTTCTTGTTCTTCAGGATCACAGCTATGGTGGAATGGGACATGCCTGACTGGAAAGTAATAACCATCACTGATTTTCCACCTTCATAGTTCTTAATCACTTTTTAATTTTGTTTCCAGGTCACTCACTCAATGTATCCTCTTACTGACAATAATAGTGGTGGATTTTGTACACTTAGGGGCCATGATGAACAAAACAACATAAAATTATATCAAGAGAAATGATGCCATCAAGAGATGCAGTAAGTATGAGATGTATGAGGCTACTGCTGGCATAACATGGCATACTATTTTACAGTAAACTTTTTTTTATAAGTAGAAAGAGTATACCTTTCTCTCTCTATATATAGTATATGTAGTATACTATATTCTGGTATACTAAAATAATCATAAAAAGTATAGTATGTAAATACGTAAACCAGTAACATAGTCATTTATTATCAACTTACTTACATAGTTGGATATTACTTACATAGTCGGATGTGCTATACTTTTATATAACTGGCAGTCGGTTTGTTTACACCAGCATCACCACAAACACATGAGTAATGTATTGCGCTATGACTTTACAATGGCTTCAATGTCACTAGGCAATAGGACTTTTCAGCTCCATTATAATCTCATGGGACCACCATCATGTATGTGGTCCATCGTTTATCAAAACGTCATTATGCGGCAGATGACTTGTAGGAAGAGATGGAAAGCAAAATGAATCTTAAATATTCATAAAGCACGGATCAGCTTCATCTATCTCAAGTTGGCCATCCATTGGAATCACTTATTCTAGCCTATTTGTCCTATGCTTAAAACAAACACTGCTGTTCATCAAAGGCATCATGAAGCTATAGCTGCAGCCATACATACTTGCCTCTTCATCTCTCCAGTGAACCCAGCATTGGGACCATGAACCTTCCATCTCTGAACTTTCTTGCCTGCCCTCAACTCTGGTCCTTTAACCACACCATCAGTAATGAAGACAGATGAGGCAAAGATAGAGTCAGGATATAGGAACTTTGAGGGACCCTCAGGTAGTGTGGTCCTTCTACCTGCTTGCACTAAATGTCTTAACCTACCCAATCTCTTTCCCTTGCTTCTCACTCTATGTTTTAAGTTGATTTAACAGACTAACTTGTTTGAGCAACTTAATTTGGTTTATGAGCCTTTCAGTTCCAGGACCTCTGGGATAGTCTGCCAGGTTGTGTACTTTGAAGCCACTATAGCATTTCCCCATTACATATAAAGTGGGGATGATGATGATGATGACAACTATGATGACAATGAAGATGATGATAGTAACTATTTTATGGGATGGTTGTGGAGATCGAATCAATTTAATTCAAGTAAGGCATAATTACATTGTCTTTTCAAAGAACATGGAAACACATTGGAGTGGAACCCAATAATATATGCAACCAGGGAACACCTCAATTTTCAGTCATACAACATTTATTACATGTTAGAGATAGAGCACTTTGAGACAATATCAAAGAAATCAGAGGTGGTTCTCATTTCCTAGTTGTTTGAGAAAGTGCTTGATAAATATCTATTGATATTGATATTGATGCAAAAAAAGCTTTTAAATACATACTATGAGATGCCATGATGCAGAGTGAATAAGCTCAATAAAACTTATCAGGGTAAATGGGTACAAGTGAAGGCACAGGACTGGGCAATTCTTTCTCTGCACAGGTGATTGGTAAAGGGCTCTGAAGTCAGTAGCTTAGGAAAAGCTTCACAACCGCATGAAATCACGTGACCAAGAAACGATGTGTGGCAGGAAAGAAGAGGAGAAGGTGGGCTGAAGCCAGATCATCAAAAGAGTGAAACATCGTACAGTGGAGTTTGCATATTCAATGAAAAGCCACCGAAGAAGTTTTATCAGAGAATAAAGACAACTTGATTGACTAAAAGTGAAGGCAGGGAGATCACTTAGAATACAATTGCAAGAGTCAAGGTGTGAGATGCTGGGAGTAATGGAGATGGACAAAGAGGTCAAAAAATGTTAAAGAAATAGAATCAATGAGACTTAGACACTGATTGGATATGTGGAGGTAATTTGGCTAAGGAAAGAGAGAAACCTAGGCTAGCTCCCAGGTTTCCAGGTTGTAAGTGTATCGATAGGGAGGCCAGCCACCAAGATCAGAATGGAGGAGAAGGGATGGGTTGAAAAAGAAAAGAGACTAAATTCATATTGGGGCATAACCATTTTAAGTGTCTCTCAGAGAGCCAGATGGAGATGTTCTGTTGGTAACTAGAGATACATACATGTCAGAGGCCATAGAAAGAGGTCAGGGATGGAGATAAAATTTGAGACTCATATAATTATACACCTGCTCATTGAAGACAATGGAGAGGATGAGATTACCCCAAGGAGAGTTTGTGGAATGAGAAGAGAAGAGAGCCAAAGACAGAGTCCTGAAGATCCCCAATGTTAAGGGGCAGGTAATGAAAAGAGGAAAGATAAAACATACCAAGAAGGAATAGTCAGAGATGTAAGAAATCAGATGTATGAAAACCAGGTGAGTGTGGCATCATGAAGCCAAAGCATGGAGAGAATTTCAAACAAGAAGAGTCAGTTCAACCACATTAAATTCTGAAAAGATATGATGGAAACTAAAAACTAAAAAACAAAAATTAACTGGATTTGGCCGTTAGTCATCTGTTTACAATATTTGTCAGCATAGTTTCAGAGGAGTCAAGAGAGAATAGGCACAGAAACCTGAGTGCAATAGTCCAAGGCAAGAAACAGACCTAAAGAAATAGACGTGTGAATACAGAGTATCCTTTCAAGGGACAGTCACTCATGCAAATGATGTTAAAATACTTATTCTGCTTTTTAAGCTAAAAAAAAGCCATAGAGTAAATAATTCCCAGCAATATATAAGCAAATGCTACTTGATATTACTTAAAGGAGTCACTAACAGATTTATCTAAATATCGATATAATGATGGCTACCATTTATTGAGTCTTACTCTGGGTACGTTAGACACAATATTAGGTTCCATACACGTTCTTAAATCTTCCTAATAACCCTGCAACCTCATACTATTATTATCTCCATTTTACAGAGGAAAGAACTGAGACTTAGATTTAGTCATTTGCTCAAAGTTATCCAGCTAACGAGTGGCAGAATCAGGATTTGAACTCATGTTGAGTCAAGATCCTACACCCTCCACCATCGGTGCAACTTGTACTTTTCAAATGTACAAGATGCTCTAGCCACACTGAATTTCTTCCTATTCCCTCTACACTTCATGTACTTTCAGGATTCAGTACCTTTGTACACACTGCCCCATACCTGCAATGTCCTTATTTCCTTCTTCCATGACTTGTCTGGTTGATATAGATCCAAGCCAAATTTCAACTCTACTTTGAACTCTGTTGGTTCTCCAAGGACCCGTCTGCAAGACGCTTTCAATACTCCTCTTATAAAACTTACCATGCTACATTGTACTGTCTGTCTCCCTAGTAGATTTCAATGTTATTCATCCCTTTCCCAAAAGCCTAGCACATGGCACATGGCAATAGATGTTTCATAGATGTGTGTTGAATGAATCGCTGAAAGAAGTTCAATAAATACTATACTTTTCTACTAAGTGCAAAATTGACAGTTACGTTTAGAAATAAATAATGTTTGAATATGCATTTTGGCATTTATTTAAATGCTTAAGGAACTAATTTTAATCATTTCAAAGCTTAACACTATACAACTTTTTTCTTTAAAATGCCAAAGTCTTTGAAGACTAGTCCATGTAAGTATAGTTTATCTAAAGCAACTTGAAAATTCTTTTTCACTTGAAGGGGGTGAAAGTCAGTCAAACTAATTTTGGTCTTTATTTTATTTTATTTTTTTGAGGAAGATTAGCCCTGGGCTAATCTCCCACCAATCCTCCTCTTTTTGCTGAGGAAGACTGGCCCTGAGCTAACATCTGTGCCTATCTTCCTCTACTTTATATGTGGGACTCCTGCCACAGCATGGCTTGACAAGAAGTGCATAGGTCTGCACCCAGGATCCGAACCGGCAAACCCCAGGTGCTGAAGAGGAACGTGCAAACTTTCCTGGGTCAGCCCCTGGTCTTTATTTTTAAAAATGACCAGTTTAAAGATCTTTTTGCATTTTTAAAGTAGCTTAAATATTGTACAAACTATCCAAAAGTTCATTTGTTCTAAGCTAATAAATATATTTTAACACAACTTTTCTACATGTATAACTCCAATATTGCTAGATAAATTTTTCTTAAGATCTCAAATAAACTTTCTTCAGATAATTTCTTTGTCATTTCACATCTTCTTGATGTAATCTTAATTTTTCATTCACCAAGCTTTTATTCAGTGCCTACCTGCACCAGTCACTTTCTAAGCTATGGGGATACAATAATGACTAGAGAAAAGTCTCTCTCCTCTCATGGATAGGAGAGGAAATTACAGCTATTGGTAAACTAGGAATATAAGGATGTTTCCTTAGCATGTTAAAGTATGCCTGTCTTAAACCACAGTTAACATCACTCTCAACAGTATACCTTTAGAAGCATCCCCAGTAAAATCTGGAATAAGACATGCTAACACTACTATTTAATATTGTTCAGAAAATTATAGTCAATGCAATGAACAGAATAAGAGGTTTGACTACTGGAAAGGCAGAGCCAAAATTAGAGTTATTTGCCAATTGCAAACAATTGTCTTTCTAAGAAATTTTATGCTGGAAAGCTTGTTTTTTTTTTTTTAAAGATTGGTACCTGAGCTAACAACTGTTGCCAATCTTTTTTTTTTTTCTTTTTCTCCCCAAATCCCCCCAGTACATAGTCGTATATTTTAGTTGTGGGTCCTTCTACTTGTGGCATGTGGGACACCGCCTCATCATGGCCTGATGAGAGGTACCATGTCCACCACGCCCAGGATCCTAACCATCGAAACCCTGGGCCGCCGAAGTGGAACTCGCGAACTTAACCACTCAGCCACAGGGCCGGCCCAGAAAGCTTGTTTTTTAAAACATTTGTATTCTATAATATATTGGACACTCTGATTCGGTAATTTAGAACGCTGCCTTCGTTATACACTAAATTCTAGTACAGAATGATTACTGTTTCTGGGTTGTCTATTCAGGGCTATTGATATAAAGATCAATATTTAGGAAAGTGTAACAGTTTTAATTATTGTAGCTCTATTTACAAATCTTCACATTCTTCTCAAGTCTTCAAACTTACGTAAGCCTTTATTCATAGGAAAACTATTTTATGTTAATAAAGTTAGTCACAATCCGATATTACTGGCATTTCAAATACTTGAACAATAATTTTTCCTAACTTGGTGGGAAATATTCTCATGGTACTCTGCTACTAAAATAGTAAACTCCAAATCGAAAAGCACTAAAACTAGTGACTTCACTGAAAATTAATAAAATGCTTCTCAATTTCAGTACATGAGCTGTACTACATTAACCTCAATTACTGACCATCTGCCCAGATTCATTTCACTCTTGTGCTCGCCAATGAAGTTATCACCTGTTATGTTGGCAAAGTTCTTAAAAACGTGAAAATACAATTATTAAACGTTCCCTTTTATTCTAAATTTGCTTGTTTCAGTCTGAATTTCACAGGCAATTACACATCCACTAAGGTGAGCCATCTAGGTGTTCTCAGGAATATTTATCAAGTCCCTCTGATTCATATCACATATGACAGCCTACACAGTTTTAAACCAAGCACATAAAGACAGGCTGATTACATTCAATTGCCTTATCCATCAAGCTTCTTCTACTCTGGAAATCAGATCCTGAAGTCTAAAAATGAATTAATTTTCCACAATTGAAGTAAGCTTAGAACTCTGTCGACGTAAGTTCTATTTATGTGACAACCACTCCTGGCTCCATTTTATCCTCACGTGATTGAACATGATAATGAAAGAGAGCCTTCTTTCTATTCATTGGTAAGGGGCCATGCAGATTCTTTTAAAATGGTTTTTAAAAAGAAAAATAGACAGATTTTTTTTTTTTAGCTAAAATAATGACATTTCAATCAAACCAAAATCTACCTATCATAGGGCATTTATATACAGGGAATCCTGGTATAAATATTTAAAATGTACAATAAAAAAGTACTGGTTTTAAAAATGCAATATACACTATGTTCTTACATCTCTGCCTTCTACTCTGATCTGTCACAAGGATACTTATATGCACATACAACAGGAGGGCAATGAGTAAGAAAGTGTCTTTGATTTGGCTGGAGTACTTCTCTTTTTTTAAAAAAATTAATTTCTGGGAGGCTGTAACACCACCATCCAAACTCTCTACCAAGGCCTAAAGGTCCTATAGGTTCTAGCTCCTGGCTACTTCTCTGACCATATCTCACCCCCTATGACTTGCTCACTGCATTCAAGTGACACTGGCCTCCTTGCTGGTCCTTGACTGGGCTTAGCAGTGCAATTTTGCACTTGCTATTTGCTGACAGCCACACTCTTCCCCCAGATAGCCACCTACTTCAGTCTGTCACTTCATAAAGCTCCTCAGTGAAATGTCACTTCATGAAAGACATCCTCCTGCAAACCATCCCCATCTCATTTCCCTGCCACATTTTTCTTCATAGTACCTACGACCACTTGATGTATTTCATAAGTATGCGTGTATAAATTAACATCTCTCTCTACCCTACCCACTCTTCCCCAGAATGCAAGCACCAAGAGTAGAGTTTGTTGCATCTCCAGTGCCTAGAATAGTGCTTGGCACATGATAGGTGCTCAAAAAATATTTGTTGAATAAATGGCTTTCTTTCTAACAATATTATACTTAAAATAAGTTGTGGATCAGTATTTGAGTTTAAAGATCCAACTATTACTTAGCATTTTGATAAATAATAACACTTGGGAGTGTAGATTATTTAACTGAACACAATACCTACACTTTCTTATAAAACTAAACAGAAAACTGTTGTCTCAAGAATCTCTGCATCTTTATCCTGTTCTATTCATAATCCTGGCCTTGGCCCTCTCTTTGCTGTTAGAGTCAATAAGCGAGTGCTATTCTTATGGTATTCATTACTAGATGAATTTAGTAGAGAAATGATGAAGAGGGAATCCAGAAGAGTCATCTGCCCAGCACATCACCTACTCTAGTTTACATCCTGACCAACCGTCCCTGAACCCCCACCCCTGGCACCTAAGAAGAGGAAGAGAATAGCTACAGGTAACATCTAGCTGCATGGCGGAATATATTTTTGTCTTCTTGTGAAAGTGTTATATTTACACTTATTGGCATTCCCCCTCCTTCCCTCCATATTCTGAAAAATTTTCCCCTTCACTCTGAAAGTTCCAAAGTTTTAAGCATTTATAGGGCTTTGAATTCCATTACATATGACTCCTTTTCCTTCAGGATATTGTGGCAGATTGTATTATTGTCTCCAATTACTTATTCACCCCATCCCTACAAGAAGATTAAACACCCTCACCCATTGCTGTGTGACTTCCTTGCCCCCATTGACATTGGAGTTGGCTATATGACTTGCCATGACCAATGGGTTTCAAGCAGAAAAAATATACTTCTGTTCTACCAGAATCTTTAAGAGCCTTTGTGTGGTTGGATTTTATCCTTTTCCCTCTGCTCCTTCAGCCTGCCTTCTAGAATGAGAAGACCTGTGGAGCAAAGGTCAATCAAGTCACAGCACTGTAACCAACCCACAACCGCCAACATGCAACGTGAACAGGAAAGAATAAACTACTGAGATGTTTGGGTCATTTGTTATTGCAGCAAAGCTAACACCTTCATACTCATTTCTTTCTCCCATCTTTAGCATTCTAACATCCATTTCTATAAAATTAGTAAGATATAGCTAACTCCCACTTGAAGAACACTACTAAATTTTACTGGAGGGCACATAAAAAGAAACATAAATAAGTATCACATTCCTAGATAGGAAGATCATACAGTGAAAAGTTTCAATTCTTTCCAAATTATTTTTTAATTCAGTGTATTTTCAATAACTAGAATAGTTGAATCTGACATTCATCAGGAAATCACCCCCCAAAAAACGTGAGAAAGAAGGACAGTAAGGGAAGACTTATCCTACAACTTACATCAATGGGATAGAATAGAGAAGCCAGAAATGGCCATAGACATGTGATAATTTACCAAATGATAAACGTGCATTTCAAAACAATGAGGAAAAGACAATCTTTTCCACAGATTGTGTAGGGGATAGTTAGTTTTCCGTTTGGGAAAAAAAATGAGTCAACTCACCAGTATACGAAAACAGAGATTGTCTGGTTAAAACAAATTAGAAAAGTAAAAGAAGAACAGTTAGGAATCTTTTTTTTTTTTTATCTTGGGCAGGAGAAGGCTTTGCCAAACAGGCACAAAAAAACGAAAGTCATCATTGTGAAGTGGACTTATTTGACTACATAACACATTTTAAAATCCTGTAAAGCAAAAGAAACCAGGAATAAAGTAAAAAACAAATAATAACCTAAAAAATATTTGTAAAACACATGACAAAGTATAAACATTTGAGGAGTTGCTCTGCCTCCCTATTAATCAGAGAAATAACATTTAAAGCAGCAGCTATTTTTCACTCAGCAGACTGGGAAAAATTAGAAAGAAAAACTGTGCTGGCAAGAATATGGACAAACCAATCCTTTCATCCATTGCAGGATTATTGAGAATTCCGACAATCTCTAGAAAATAATCTAAAGTTCTAAAGTTTAAAATACAAAAACCCTTTTACTAAGTGATCTCACTTTGGGAAATTTATCTTTTAGGAAAAAAAGTTAATTTTTATAATGAAAATTTATGTATTACTTTTATAATGTAAGTTAAAAAATTTAATATCACTCTCCCAAACCCCACCCCCACATGCACACCTATTTTTAACAGCTTTACACATTCCAACGATGTCCTTCTTTCTCCTTTATAAGTTATCTGCCTACCAATTTTTAGGCCCAGCCTAAATTACTTCTAATCTCTGAATGTTTCCTTATTCCTGCAGAATACACTCATGGTGTGACATTATACAGCATTTATTTTTTATACCTCAATTTAACATTGTTTTGCATTATCTTTTTTTTTTCAATGCTGTAGTGTTGTCTCCCTAACTATCAGAACTTGCTGCACACACCTAGACCTGACATTCTCAACCCTGGCTGCTCATTAGAATCATCTGCGTGGCTTTCACGAAATACCGATACTCAAATCTCACTCAAATCCAATTAAGTCTGAATCTCTGAAACTGAGTCTTTGGTATTAGTAATTTTTAGAAGTTTCCTAAGCGATTCTAAGATATAGCTAAGGTTGACAACTACCATACTAGATATTCAATAAAAAATTGTCAGCTGACTGCAGTCTTCCACTTTGCCAAATCCAGTAGCCAATCACAGTTGACCTTTCAGCAAAATTTGACCCGGTTGACCAAGCCCTTTTCCTTAAACTCTCTTCTCCTGGGACTCTACTCCCTCCCTGGCTACTTCTCAGTGTTCATTGGTTTGCCTTCACCACTCAGGCCTAAAAGTCAGAGTACCCCAGCATTCAGTTCTTGGATCTCGTCTGTCTATCAATATCTACCTTCTAGGTGATCTGATCCAGTCTCATGGCTTTAAATATCATCTACTTGTTGGTTATATCTCCACCCCAGACATTTCCTCTGTACTCCAGACTCATATATAATGGCCACTGGCATCTGCACTTGAGACAAATAGGTATTTCAAGCTTGAACATCCAGAAAGAACCCTTGATTTCCTCCCTACACTTTCTGAAATCTTTTCAATCTCAGAAAATGGTGCATCCATCCTTCCAGCTGCCCAGATCAAAAACCTTACATACATGCTTGTCTTCTCTTTCTTAAACATACCCATCCAAATTCATCAGCAGATCTTGTTAGTTCTACCTTCAAAATAGATGTAGAATCCACCTCTACCACAACCACTTTGCCCCAACGATCTTTGTCTCCCATCTCAATTATTTCTGTAGGCTCTTGGGACCCTTGCATTAGTCGTTGCCCCTTTACCGACACTACTCAACACAGCAGCCAAAGTGATTCTTTCAAAATATCCTAAGTCGGATCATGTCATTCCTCTGCTCAAATGCCCTCCAATACTGGCCATCTCACTCACATTAAAAACCAAAGTTCTCACACTAACTCATAAGGCCCTACATGATCTGCCCCCTCACCCAGCCTAATAGGTAAGATCTGATTTTATCTAATGCCACTATGTTACACGCCTATAGGTTTTGAAAGAAAAGCATATAATCCCATATTTAGAAAGAAAAAATAAGACAAAGTATGTTATGCCTTTAAAAATGGAAGTAAGGGTCTAGTTATAAATTGCTTGCTTTCTAGGAAAAGTTTCAAAGCTAATACGTATTTTTCCACCACTTTATTAATTGTACATTAAGTCACTGACACAAAAGGAAGACAACTAATTTTCCCTAAGTTAATAACATTGTTCCATGTTTCTGTTACATACATTAAGACACTATGATTATGTTGTTTCAACCTCTTTTATAATTTGTCTAAACAATATTTCACAAGATACAAAGCAAGAACTATTAGAAAAATTAATGATTGTTCAAAAATTGTATCAGATGATGTCAATGATTGAACAGTATACCTCCTAAGCTTTTCTTAAGGGTGCATTGTGTTCCAAGGCTACAAACCCTTCAATTTATGATTATGTTGTTGAGAGCCATCCAATATTCTCTTCGGACAATTGTAGAATCGTTTTTAAAAAGTGATTTCTGAGACTTTTTCTGAAATGCAGATTTAACTCATCACATATCTTTATTCTAGAAGCCCCATCTCATGATTATGTGTAACCAATCTAGACTTGCATTCTAAGGCACAGATTTTCATCTAGGTGTATTACCAGTCCCTATGTGTAACATTGTTTGAAAAAACCTTTTCTTTTCACCACTGATAACAACCACCACATCATAATAAGTGTGATATAATACCTTTTGTGATGCTTATCTCCTAATCTGCCAGTTTATTGGAAACCCAACTCAAGTACACTTAATGTCTAACAAACAAATCAATCAACGCCATTGAATTACTTTAATTCAATCTTTTCTTCCATTTAATTCTTGTTTTGATAAGGATTATTAATTAGCCAAATCATTGCTTCCTTTTGGAATGTTCCAGACCTCCTTTTTAGAATGACCGTGTTGCATATGTGCCTTCTTAATTTACTACTTACTTTCTGTAGCAATGATAATATGTTAACACTGCTTTTCTTACATATACATTTTATAATCTAATGTCAACATTTTTAAGAGTTTTTCCCCTTGCCTCTGGTCATCCAATCCAACCTCTGCCCATTTCTCTACCTCTAGGCTAATGCTGTAAATAACTGTTCAAGTTGTTGGGGTTTTAATTTTAAATTTTTTCACAGTCCTGCTCAGGAGAAAATAGGAAATAACTGAAATAACTCATTGAATAATGATTTAAATAGATCTATTTCTCTTGTAGTCTTCCAAGAATCCTGTGGATCTAATGTTGTCACTGTGTCAACCCTGTTGGAATATTGGCCAGCATAGTTTGTAAGATATTCGTAATGCTTGCTTTCTATAATCAGATTTTTATTTACAGGCCTGTGTATTATCTGATATTTAAAAATTAATAGAAAAAGGATAAAAAAAACTTCAGCCAGAAAAATTAATTTGCAGGAAAGAATGTGCTTTAAGGTGCACCGGCGTTCAAAATGCTTCATTGTGACCTTTGAAAAAAAATAATTTCAACACAAAATAGACCAGTTGATCGTTCTTTGAACAAAGTCACTTCCTCTGAGTGAGGATTTTATTCCAAGCATTCATAGAAAATTCTCTACAGAGTTTAATGAAAATCATGTACAGACGAAAGATCTTGTCACATGCATTTTTATCACTCCATAAGAGATCAAAATAATGATATTCTAAGTCAGTAGTTTATAAAGTTATTACCCTCAAACACCCCTCGTGAAGAGCATGCCTTGAAAGATTATGTGTACCAAACTTCAATTATTATCAATTATTTTCCAATGGTTATGAATCAAAATTTTAGATTAAAATTTTCTGAATAATTCCCCACAAGATACTAATTAATTACTTACAGTTTTACAGTGGAGAAACCTGGTAGATACCACCTTAACCCAGTAATCAAAGTTAATATAACCAATAACAGAACAAAAGATATCATTTGCCTCTGGATATGATGTACTGAGATGAACACAACATTGCTTTTTTATATTACTTTTTATATTACTGCCAAAAATGTATAATGTGAATCTAGTTATGAGGAAACATCAGACAAACCCAGCTGAGGAACATTCTACAAAATAAATGATCTGCATTCTTCAAAATGTCAAGATGATGGAAGATAAAAAAAGACTCAGAAACATTTCCAGATTAAAAGAGACATGGAAACTAAATGAAACATGTGAATGGAATCCCAGATTAGATTTTAAAATTTTTCCTATAAAGGACATGAATTGAACAATAGGCAAAATTTGAATAAGGTTTGTAGATTAAATAATGGTACTACATTAATGTTAATTTCATGATTTTTTGATATTTATCCTTTAATCATGTAAGAGAATGTCATTTTTAAACAAAAAATACAGACTAAAAAAGGGGAATTATGTCTACAACTTACTCAAAGAATTTACACATACACAAGCACGTATACATTTATGTGTATGCGCATATATATACACACACATACATATATACATATGAATGTACGTATCTATTTGCATATATATTTACATACACACACGGAGAGAGAATGGTAAAGGAAATGTGATAGATGTTAATATTCAAAAAATCAGGGATATGGATAAAAATCAAAATATTACTGGAATTCTTTTTATTGTTTCTTCAGTCTGAAATTATTTCAAAATAAAAACGAAGTCATCATTGAATCCAAGGGGAGATCCAGCCCAAAACAAGCTGATATTTTAGCTTGTGCTAGAAAGTATACAATTATTTTTTATGTATACTTGATATAAATACAAATTTTGTATATATTTGTATTTTTTGTATATATTTGAAAGATTATTACTTTCAGTCTCCTTAGAATGAGATATACTGCTTTAAATCATTTATTATTGTCATCCAAATTAGAATGACTAAAACTCTTGCAGCATCTCCATGGGAATTATGCCCCTGTAAAGCTGACTGCTTGAACATAGCTTCTAATGCTATTAACAAAGAGGTTTAACAAATTGTCTTGCATTACAAAAACCATTAGTAAATTATATTTGTTTCTTATATATTGACATTTTACATGTAACCTTTCTAAACTCACTTATTAATTCTAACAGCTTTTTTGGTAGAATGTTTGGGATCTTTGCTCCCCTGAATGCAATTTTTTTTCTTCAAAAATTTTCTCTTTATCTTTGGTTTTCAATGCTTTGACCATGATACGTCCAGGTGTGTGCATGTGTGTGTGTTTAAAATATATCCTTCTTGAGAGTCTCTCAGCTTCTTGCATCTGTTTGGTTTGTAATCTTTTATTAATTATGGAAAATTATCTCTTCAAATATGTCTTTGTCCACGTTCTCTCTCTTTTCTCCCTCCAAGACTCCAACCACATATGTGTTAGACATTTTGATAGTGTTTCACAGCTCTTACATGACCTGTTTTCTTTTTTCCACTCTGATTTTCCCTTTATGTTTCATTCTGGACAATTTCTAATGCTCGAATTTCAAGGTCACTAATTCTTTCCTCAACTGTGTCGGTCGGTCTGCTGATGAATCTGTTGAAGAAATTCTTCAGCTCTGATATTATGTCTTTTATTTCTGGAGTTTCCATTTTACTCTTTTTTACAGTTTTTGTTTCTTCTGAAATTTCCCATTGCTCATGTATGTTGTCCACCTTTCCCACTAGATTCTTTAACATATTAGTTATAGCTATCTTAAAGTCCCTATCTGATTATTCCGACAAGTCATCTCTGAATCTGGTTCTGTTGATTGCTTTATCTTTTGACAACGAATTGTTTGTTTGTTTCCCTTGCTTTTTGTGTGCCTTATAATTTTTTATTATATACCAGGTAACCAGGTATTGGAGTAGAAGAATAGAAGAGAATGAGGAACATGGTGCAATCATGTATCAGTTAATGACAGGGATGTGTTCTGAGAAATTCATTGTTAGGCTATCTCGTCATTGTGTGAACATCATAAAGGGTACTTACACAAACCTAGATGGTATAGCCTCCTACACACCTAGGCTATATGGTACTGATCTTATGGGACCACCATCATATACGTGATCTGTCATTGACTGAAACGTCCTTATGTGGCACATGACTGTATGTACACCTGGAAATAGGTAGGCCTCTTCTCTATCAGGCTGTTACTATGGAGGCTTTAGTTAATCTACTCGAAAGTTGAGCTGGTTTGGGGCTTTATTGTGTTATTGTTACTGTCAGTGAACCACAAACTCCAAAGGTAGGCTGCTGTTCCTTTGAGCGTGGTATTGCATCTGGGGTGCTGCAGAATTATTCCCAGTGCTCCTGATCCCCCCTGTTTTCAGTAGTCCCTGCAGAACTATGCCACATAATGGGGTCTCTCTCTCTCTGTTCTCCCCCTGCCCCAGCAGTAGACTGCTGGTATTTGTTACTCATGATAAGTTTGTGGTGGGGGGCAGGAGGATGTTCTTGGTTCTTTCTGTCCAGCCTCTCAGGCTTAGGCAGGGCTGCGAGCCTGGGCCTGGCAGTGGGGCTTTTTTTTAGTGCTCCAGCCCTCTTCTCATGATGCTCAAATGCTACTTTGTATCTCTGTTTGGTCCTGTTTGGGGAAGAGTTTTCTGCTCCTAGGCCCACAGCAACAGACCTCTCCTTTGTATTGGTATTTGTATTATGTTCCTGAGCCCAAGAGGATTTCCTGCCCCTCCCTGAGGGCTGATGGATTTTGTAACTACCCCTCCCCTATCAGCCTTGGATCTTTGTCTGAGTGTAGGTCCATAGACAGAGTTTCCTGCGGTTGCCCAGTAGCAGCTGACCACCGCCCACCCATCAGGCCTGTATGCCTGCACCACTAAGGGGATCTCTCTCCATTTTCCTGCCCTGCTCCAGCGCTGAGTTCTTTCTGATGAAAGCCCTCAAGGAACTTATAGCTGGTGGGGGAGATCAATATTAATGAATTATACAAGTAAATATAAAATTACAACTTTGACAAGTATTAAGAAGAAAGAACCCGTTGTTATGAGTGCACAAGAGGAGTGACCTCCTCAGGAAGCATTGACTCAGGTGTGATGGCAGAGTGCAGTCAACCAGAAGAAGGGCCTAGAGGAGGGGAACACTCCTGGCAGCTGAGGGTCAGCATGTAAAAAGTCCCTTGGATAGGATAATCTGGCAAGTTCTAGGAACCAAAAGAAAACAAGACCAGGCTGGCGGGAGGACTGAGAGAGTGGGAAGACAGTGTGAAATGAAGGTGGAAAGAGGATCAAGACCATGCTGGGCTTCCTCACCTTTTTAAGGATTTCGGTCTTTATTTTAAGCAGTGGGAAGTTATTAGAGAATTTCACGTTAGGGTTGGTGGTGGTAGGGGGAGTAATTGAAATCAGACTTGCAAGAAAATAATATGTAAGCAACATATCGTTTAGATCCTACAATGTTTGTACTTTGCATATTGAAGCCTTAAAGTTCCCAAAGATAAGTCAGGATATACCAGAAGGGATCACAAATAAGGGAGCAAATAACATTTGAACTACGCAGTGATATGCAAATATTTTGCATTTGATTATAGAATGGGCATTGGCTGGTGATCTCTCCATACTGTATTGGATGGATATAACTTATAATTGAGAAGATTTTTTTTTTTGAGGAAGATTAGCCCTGAGCTAACATCTGCCACCAATCCTCCTGTTTTTTGCTGAGAAAAATGGGCCCTGAGCTAACATCCGTGCCCAAATCCTCTACTTTATATGTGGGACGCCTGCCACAGCATGGCTTGACAAGCACTGCATAGGTCCACACCTGGGATCTGAACTGGTGAACCCCGGGCCACTGAAGCAGAACGTGTGAACTTAACTGCCGCACTACTGGGCCAGCCACAAGAAGAAGTTTTAAACTAACTTAGTTAGTCACATTTAATTACATGGCCTTATGTTGCAAAATAAACTATGAGAAAATCTATATTTGGAAACATTTATTACAGGTATATTTAGTTTCAAAGTGTTACAAAATATGTAAATCAAGTATTTATTGAATGCTTATAGGGTGCATAGAATAAATTAAAACAAATATTACAAAATGTAAAGATGTTGCTTACAGACAGTGTTTCATTTGTTAACTAAAATACTTTGCTAGTAAAATCTGTGACTTTAAAATATATATGGCATTTTACTACTGTCCTGTCTTTTATACTTCCCAGCTTTATCTTCTTTCAGCTCCAGTTATCGTATCTCCTTTTTCTAGTACAGTACTGTCTACAAGTCGACTGTATTTGCCTCTCCAGAAAATGTCCTCCTACATCAAACTCAGCTTAAGACTTATCTTTTCATGCATCCTTTGCACCTAAGGTTTTCTTTTGCACAACCTATGGTAAATCTACTTCTGTTTCTTATGTTTCCTTCATCCATTTTTTTAACGCAGTAGGTGTTAATGATCAGGAGAATTTAATAAAGTCTCTTTTGATAAGAGCATGTTTACTCTGTAATCCTCTTGTAATTTTTTAGATACGTATTTAGTTGTATTAAAATATGTATATATATTTTTATATACAAATCACTTGTTTATATATTTTTTCACTTGTTTTTAAAGGTACTTATGTCTTTATCTTGTTTTCCTCTTTCAAACATAAATTCTTCAAAGCACAGACCGTGAGTTCGTTTTCCTTGATTACTCCTCCATAGTACCAAGCCCAGTGATTCACACGTGGGGGCTCGGTTTATGCTTAGGAATGATTATGGTGGCGGTTCTTAACCTTTCTCTTTCTGTGGCATGCTTTTGAATAGCAGAATTTTTGGCAATATGCTTGAAGGCAGTAGAAACATGAAGCAACTTAAAACAAGTCAACAATAATTACAGAATAATCACTACTACAGTATATAATAATGTCTTTCAGTAAGTGTGCAAGCATCCACAGTTACTTCACTGAGCAGAATTGTTTATGGCCTTGAAGGTATTCTGTTAAAAGTTCATGAGCAAAAATTTCTCTTGTTTTCTTTTACTAGGTTGATGTCAAGATATGCTTGTTACTTCTTACTGGTAGCTAGTTGTATTACTGCTATACTGAGAACTGCAGAACTCTTGGCATACAACTCCATTCAAACGTCTGCACTAAGAGACTTGACAACTCGAGCATGGTGCTAGGAGCTTACGGCTGTGTCCCTGGAATGACCCCAGCCCCCCTTAAAATACCTGCCTAAGAAAGCTCAATGCCGCAAGGAGAATTTACTGTTTGTTCCAGCTAAAGCTTAGTGATAGACAGATAGCCCTCTGAAGTCCCTCTTAGAGCAGACACTTTAGAAAGCTTGCAATTAAAAATCCTTTCTCTGGGGCTGGCCCCGTGGCCAAGTGGTTAAGTTCGCGCGCTCGGCTGCAGGCAGCCCAGTGTTTCATTGGTTCAAATCCTGGGCACGGACATGGCACTGCTCATCAAACCACGCTGAGGCAGCATCCCACATACCACAACTAGAAGAACCTACAACGAAGAATATACAACAATGTAGCAGGGGGCTTTGGGGAGAAAAAGGAAAAAAAAAATCCTTTCTCAGGGGCCAGCCCAGCCCTATGGCATAGTGGTTAGGTTCGGGTGCTCCACATCGGTAGCCCAGGATTCACAGATTTGATCCCGGGGGCAGACCTACACACTGCTAGTCAAGCCATGCTGTGGTGGTGTCCCACATACAAAATAGAGGAAGATTGGCACAGATGTTAGCTCAAGGACAATCTTCCTCAAGCAAAAAGAGGAAGATTAGCAGCAGATGTCAGCTCAGGGCCAGTCTTCCTCACCAAAAAAAAACAAAAAAAAAAAAACCAACACCTTTCTCTGCCCTGTGAGATGTAACTCTACCACCCAAAACTGTTTCCTCAAGGACTTGAGAGCTGTCTCTTTGAAATGTAGACATTCAGGGAGATAACTCTCTTTACTCTCAGTCCCTGCATCTGCATAAATAATGTCCTAAAATTCAGTAATTACTAAATGCAGGATAAGAGCCTAACTTTGGTAGCTGCCTGGCTTCATCGTGTACCACTGCCTTCCATCATAAAGGTAGAAGTTTATTTCTCCTCCTGATAAGCACCAGTTAACAAATCCAGTGTACTCGTCACAGGAACTAATGCCCCTTAAGAGCCCATGGTGCCTTTCCCTTGGCACATCCAGCTTGCAAAAAGTCTCCAGCACTTTGTTTTGTAGATGTCGAGTTCAATACATGCTGGATTCTCTTCCTTATTGCAAAAGTCTTACTGAATAAAATCTGTCCTTGCCACTCTAACTAGTGGCCACTTTGTCTTTGACAATGTTATGTTTCATTACCTGCTTAATTCAATAGTCTCAGTTGCTGCAGAAATATAGTTTACATGTTGATCACAATTTGGTAGTATTTCCACTCAAGAAATAAGCACTTGGCTGCTTCGTGTTGGAGGCATGTGCTCCACAGTTCTGTGTTTCTGCACATCTTATTTGCAGAGGCACCGACCACCTTTGATCCAGACTATCTTTTCAAGGATGTTTGTGTAGTGAACAAACTTGGAAGATGAAGATAGTGTCTCCTCTGGAGCCAAGGGCAGCTTTGTTTATTGTCCATGTAATAAAGATGATGTCTCCCTTCAGGCCAAGGGTCAGACAGCTTACTGCCCATTATAAAAGATTTAGGTTCCCTGACCTTGGTTGAGATTCCTCTCCTGTAATGCAACTCGCTATGTGTGTAGTTACCATCTGGCCCACTTTGTGTTACCCTGTGGGAATTGGGGCTCAGGGAGCTGGTGGCCCAGAGATCACAGAAGAAGCTGGATGACGCAACCTGGAAGTGTGGGTATCAACTCCAACTCCCCATGAGGTGAATGTTAACCAATGGGAAAGAGAAGGCAGGAGGGAACTGGGGAAATAAATTCTGCCTCCTTCCTTCTTCCTCCTTCCCGTGGACTACTCTAGGCCACAATCTGCCCTTGTGGCCCACTGAGGGAAATCCCATGTGCTAGGTGGATACACCAGCCTAATCCCCTGCTCTCTCTCTTGAAGGCTTCTTACAAGGTGGTAGCCAGGCAGTAATGTCACATCACATTGTTTCACAGATTTTCTTGCCTCACTTCCTTTTCCTCAACCTCACTGCCCTGGGTTGCCCTTTCCAACTGAAACAGCAGTGCCTTAACCATTGCCTCAGGCTCAGTTTTCTTGAGAATCCAGGCTAAGGCAGCGGCTAAGTAAAGAAGGAGCACTATAGACTCTAAAAGAATAAGCAGGTAAACATACACTCTCAAGTATACACATTCTGGAAGCATAAATAAACAATTTCCTATAATTCAATGTGGTAAGTGCTACTATAGAAGTATGTATGAGTGTATACAATGTACTAGGGACTTAAATGAAAGCTGATTAATTCCGGAGCGTGTGGATGGGGATATTCCAGCAAACTACAACGTGGTGTATATTTGTTTGCTAGGTTTGCTGTAACAAAGTACCACAAACTAAGTGGCTTAAGCAATAGAATTTTATTGTCTCACAGTTCTGGAGGCAAGAAGTTTGAGATAAAGTGCTGGCGGCACTCGTTCCTTCGGAGGGCTGTGAGGAGAAGATCTGTTCCATGCCTTTCTCCTGGCTTCTGGTGATTACGGCAATCCCTGGTATTCTGTGGCAGGTAGATCTCTGCCTTCATCTTTACATGACGTTTTCCCTGCGTGGGCGTCTGTGTCCAAATTTCCCGTTTTTATAAGGACACCGGACATGTGGGATTGAGGCCCATCTTACTTCAGTATGATGTAATCTTAACTAATTACATCTGCAAAAACTCTATTTCCAAATAAGGTCACTTTCTAAGGTACTGGAGATTACAACTTCAACATATAATTTTTGGAGGACACAACTCAACCCGTAACAAGGTGGTACATTTGGGCTGGACCTCAAAGATTCATTTTAATAAGAGTTTGCCAGGGTGACAGTTAGAGGCTTCATGTGTCAGAATGAGGCGATGGTCCTTTATTCTGCAGTCCGTTGGAAGTTACCCAATATTTGTTAAAGATTACTTTTGTTACTTCTTCCTAATTACAGAAGGAACAGGTGTGTGTAATTGACATGTCAGTTGGGACTTCTCTACCGCTTGGAGGGTTTAATGTGGCTTGAATCCCAAGTTCATCCGTTAGAATCCTGGGCTTCCCCTGCTCCCTCCCCAGCAACTTCATGATTCTCTTCATGAGGTGTTGCTTCTTACTACGTCAATCTGCATGAGAAGCCCTGTTTCTCTAGTTTCCATTTTAAAAAGCCACCTAACGTTTCATGAGTTTAGAAACTTTATTTAAGATTTGAGAGGTTTTGGACAGAGTTGCACGGCAAAACTTGCAGCTTTGCCATCTCTGTGACTTCATTCCTCCCTCATCTTCCTGGAGCAACAAATTCTTTCTCATTCCTCATGCAGAACAGTTCTGCCTACATTCGACTCCTTTGGGATCTCATTTTCTGTGCCAAGCACCCATTTGGGTATTTTCTTTCCAAACAAATATAATACCCTTCCCATGAGGAATTCTGAGAAATAAAAATTTCTCATCTCATTACATGTATATTTTTAAAGAACTTAGAAAACATACCAATAAAAGTGTAAAAATTACTCATCACATTACAAAACTGTTAACATTTGGTATCATTTGTTCCAGTCTTTAATATATTTCATAATTGGGCTCATTCTGTACGTACATTTTTTTAATATCCTGATTGTAAAAAATATTTCATATTCTATTAATGGGAAATTTCCAATGTTGCCAAAACTTATTTGAAAACCTAATTTTCAATGGTTTTACAATATTTTTCATATGGGCTGACTCAATTTACTTAAAATTTTCCCTGCGGTTGGACAGTTAGGTTTTTAAATTTTTATTGTTATAAATTATGCTGTGTTAAATATTTTGGTATATGAATCTTGATTTGTATTTTTATTACATTATGACAGGTAACCAAATGAGAAATTAGTGAGTCAAAGGATAAGAACATTTCGAAGCTCAAGATGCCTAAACTGCTTCTAGAAAAGTGTCTTGAAACAGGGGAATGACATGATCAGACACATGATTTTCACGTAAAACTGGAGTTGCCCAACCTGTTACGGAACTCAAACAGGTTCACTTACCCACCTCACAGTAGGACCAATAACTGAAAAATCAGGCTTGTGGCAAGGAAAGAGGGTTTATTATTATGGAAACCCAGCCAGATGAGGAGATGGGAGTTAGATCTCAGATCCACTTCCTCCAAGGGAAAAAGGTAGGGGTTTTTATCTAGGGTTTTAGGTAGAGGAGGGGAAATGTATGGACTTGCTGTGTGGTGGTCCCACCAGCCTGCATTTGGCCTTAAAGACTGAATCTTGATATTTGGACCTTGAATTTCTGGGAAAGACAGCTCATTCTTATGCTAAGGAGGGACAGAAAGCCCTGGTTAGTTTTAAACAGCAGTTGATTAGGCTGAATATGCACAGCTGCAGTTAGCAAAGTTTATCTCAAAGTTTTTGCTCTAGGAAGATTTTTTAACCTCCTTGTTCTCGGTTTTAAACCTAAGGAAAAGATGATTAGAACTTGAACTGAACTATGGCAATGGAGATTGGGAGGGTATGGATGTAGAGATGGGGATGGAGTTTAGGGATATTTCTAAAATCGAGTCAAAAGGACTTGGTAACTGGATATGGAAGCGAAAACAGTGAGAACCAAAGCCAACTGTCTAGCTTTCCAACCTGCCTAACTGGGGGATTATTGATATTGTTGTAAAGAAAGAGAAGATGGCAAGGCGTATAGATGTGTAGGAGAAGGTAATTTGGTTTGAGACTTCTTCTATTTGAATTATATACCAGTTTTTAAGGCTTTAGGTGGAATCTAATAGGCATTTGGAAATGTGGTTACTGGTGGAGAACATCTGCTGTTTTTGCCTGCGTGACATCTTGGGTTAGCTTTAGAATTTTTTTCAGAGGAGGGTATTTGGGTGGCAGTCTGGTTAGAAGTCTTGTCTTAGAGCTGCATTTATTTAGCAAACACTTGTTGTCGTTTTTAATTTAGATTGCACGTGTATTTAGTTATGTGTGGAGCCTGGGGAATACTAAAGCATCTAAGTCAGCCTGGGTAGCCACTGCTAGCATCCATTCCTTCTTATTCTGGTAATGTCACTTCAATTTTCTTGGGAGGAACACCTCTATCCCACTCTCCCTTCCCGTGGTTTTAGTGCACCTGGCACTACACTATGGATCCAACGGTGGGCACATATTTCAGATCAGTCAATTGGAGACATTGGGGCTGACGTCTAGGAGTTTCCAGGGGAACTGCTGGGAAAAAAAAATCTTTCCACAGGGATTGCTAAGAGAATACAATGTAGAACTGGAGCTGTTGGCAGCTAGTTTGCTTGTCTGGCAATGGAATCAACCCAAAGGAAAGTAGATGTGAGTTAATTCTGAAGACTTGGTTCTGAAGGCCCCCAGGATCCAAGTGCATTAATGCTAATTCTAGTTTCAGTCCTGTGTGGCATTAAAATTCCCTTTTTATCTTAAGCCATTTTGAGAGGGTTTCTGTCATGTACAACCAAAGAAATCTTGACTAATACGGTATTGAAGATGAGAAAAAGTTGCAAGCTTCCAAGTTTCAACTATTCAAGATAAAACTAAGAGGATCCTATTATGAATACACAAGTATTGTCTTTTATATGTAATGGCCAACAGATACGTATGAAACATCTACCACGTAGTGCCACTCACTGTGTTAGCCTCTGTACATAAAACAGAAATATTTGTTTTCTGTTGGCTACAGAAATATTTTTATGGACAGCTTATTAAAATAGTATTATAATTCATAAGTTGGCTGCATTAGTTTGTTAGAATTAATAGAATGAATTTTAGCTTTTATCTAATTTCGTATCCTTTGTCTTAAGTTTCTTTTGGAGACTTGAGGGTAGCTAAGTCAGTAGCCAGCATGTAATTTGTTATTTGCTTGAATTTTAGAAATATCTCAAATGTCCGGAATATAAAACTCCATACTAGGAACTCAAGTTTCAGGATATAGATTACCAAAGGGTATTTGTAGCTTATATCAAAAATGCCTAATAGAGGTCTACTTGTTGATATGTATAACTTTTGGGGTCTTTCTCCTCCATCCTTATTTGTGTTACTTTCAAAGGGTATGGATGGTGAAATCTCATCTAGCAATAAAAGCTTGATTAAGCTTTCTGAGGTGACATTAGTAATAACAGATTATATAAAATTGTAGGGGTAATAACTAATGAGGATTTTTTCCCATCTAATATTCATGAATGTTTCATTTTTCAGCCACCTTTGTGCCTCAGCTGTCTCTTTGGGTCTTGAGTTGTCAGCTGAGGATGGTTTAATTAAGAATGTTTTTGCTTCACACTCCACCCTTGGGTCATTAAAAATCATCATGGAAAATATGATAATGGAAGAATAAATTATTTAAATCTGTTATTAATATGAGTACTTAAATATGTATCACGGGATCCATAAGACATTGCACTGAAAAATCTGAACAACAGAACAAAGTTTTTCTTATTCTTCACTACCCTACATCTCATAAAAATTACACATAACCAGCAATTAATGTACCACAAATGTATAGCAACGAAATATTTTATCTTTTCTAAGTTCAGTGCTTAAATTTAAATAATGAACAAATTTTTTTTTCTCCTCAGGGGTTTTCAAGGAACTCACTAGCGAGTTAGCAAACATATTCTTATTAAAAAACAAATACACATGACAAAGAGAAATTGTATGTGCCTTTCTCCAGGGAATCCCACACAAGCTTTTTTATGACTTCAAAGACACTTCTCAAGCCTGAGTTCTTTTTTTCTTTTCAGCAAGTGCCAGAAACCCAATCTACAATCCTCTTCTCTTTCTGCTGAGATTCTCGTCATCCCTAGCCAGTAACAAGCTGTGGAGTGGGACACACTTCCCCCAATCTTGCTCACCACCCTCTTGTAATTCTTGGCTGCTCCTGGATATTAGGACAAGGGCCCTTTTCATTACAAGAGTTGTATAGCTAATCACTCTGATAACTAATACACTTGAGGATCTCTGAAAGCTTGGAAATTTTATGAAGTTCTTACAGTCGGTTTTTCCTGCATCATAGTTCCTCACTATTCTGTTAGATGATTGCTGTGAACTACAGTGGATTTGATTTCTACTTTTAGCTCTGCTGGCAGAGTTCACCAAATCTGCTCATTCCTTCAGAGTTTACTTTTCATGACATTTATGCAAATTTCTTCCTCTGATATGGCCCTTCTTCCCTGCATGTGGAAGTCATAATGAAAACTGAAAAGGTATTCTCTTGCCTCAAATTGGCAATTTGGATCTTTTTTTTTTTAAAGATTTTATTTTTCCTTTTTTTCCCAAAGCCCCCCAGTACATAGTTGTGTATTTTTAGTTGTGGGTCCTTCTAGTTGTGGCACGTGGAATGCCGCCTCAGCATGACGTGAAGAGTGGTCCCATGACGGTGCCCAGGATTCCAACCAGCGAAACTCTGGGCCACCAGAAGCAGAGTGAGTGAACTTAACCACTCTGCCATGGGGCGGCCCCCAATTTGGATCTTTGAGGAAGTAGAGAGTGGGTAGCATTCATTCCAAGGTATGGGTACCATATAGGAATCATCACTTTTGTGCAGTCACTGTTTTTTGAAAGGATATTAGTTTATTCTAGTTTTTGTTAGATTTCCAAGTTTTGGTATTTTCCAGGAAAACCAAAACAGTGATTTTTTAGACATGGAGGATTTATAACAGTATTTCATGAATTATTTCTTGTTATAAATCTGGCAGCTATCGTCCTGCACTTAAAACCTTTTAAAATATGGATTTCAAATTATTTTTACAGGTTTGGTAAATCTTGGCCGTATTCCTGCCAGAAAGGGGACACTTAGAAAACCGAGTAGGAGGGGAACTGACAAAGTGAGGAATTCATCGCTCCTAGCACTTTTGTGTTACACGCGCATTCTCCAGGATCACAATCTCATGCCATCTTGCTTCACTCTTACTACAATGTAACAAGTATCAAGATTTTATTGGTGTTCAAAATAGTAATTAAAAAAATAAATTCAGGTATCATTGGTACTTATTAAGAAACTGGATCCGGCGTGTCATTTTACCATCTAAACTCTACTTTCAGCTTTGAGGTCACCGACACAAATAAGAAAACGTACACTGAGGAAGTCAGATTTTATCCCCACTCAGTGTCTGATACAGTGAGCACTATGAAGCAGAAAGAAAATACATATACGCACACAAAGGCATTAGGAAAAAAAAAAAGGTTAGCATCCAGGTGCTGATTCTCCCAGGCAGACGCGTAGCCCTGGCCGGGTACAGGGGCCTTGCAAGACCGGCGACGCTTCCGGAGCAAAGATTCCCAGCAGCAGGGGGTGGGGGTCGACAAGGGTCGGCACCGGGCCTGGGCGGCTTCGCGGGGGCTCAGCGCCCCGCGGGGGCCGCACGCGGTCAGGACGGCTGGGGTCGGGGAGCTCGACGTAAGTAGGGAGCGACGGCGCGGGCACGGCGACCCACCGCCAGCCCCCAGGGCTCCCCGCGCTTGCTCGGACCCCAGCTGGGAGGGGCGGGGCGGGACGAGCGCAGGCGGCGGCGGCGGCGACGGCAGGGAGGGGGCGGGGCCGCGCGCGGCCGCGCACCCGCTGCTGTCCTCGGCTCGGGGGCGCGCGGCGCGTGCTCGGCGGGCCGGAGGACGCGGCCGCCGCGGAGGGGCGCGAACGCCGCCGGTGACCCGGGAAGGGAGCAAGGCGCGCGGGCGGCGGCTGAGGAGTGGAGGCAGGAGGCGGGCCGTCGCTCGGCGGCACTCGCACCTCGGCGCTGCGGGCTGAGGAGACGAGGCGAGCACCCCCTTGCCGGCCGGCGGCGCCCGCGGCCCTCAGCATGTTCCGCGAGGCGAGGGGTTTCCTCCCGCCCGTGGGCTGAGGCGGCGGCGGCGGCCAGGGGAAGCGACATGCACCTGCCAGGCGCGGCTTAGAGGACGCGGCAGGCGGGGGAGTCCCGGCCGCCAGCGGAGGGCTTTCTTCGCCGGGCCGCCTCCTGCTTCCCGCGGCCCGGGGCCCGAGCCGGAGCCGGAGCCGGAGCGGCGGGGTGGGCGCCCCGACATGGCGGCCCGGAGCGCCCCGAGCTGCCACCTGCGGCTCGAGTGGGTGTACGGCTACCGGGGCCACCAGTGCCGCAACAACCTCTACTACACGGCGGCCAAGGAGATCGTGTACTTCGTGGCGGGCGTCGGCGTGGTGTACAGCCCGCGGGAGCACCGGCAGAAGTTCTACCGGGGCCACAGCGACGACATCATCAGGTACCGAGGGCCGGGGGTGGCCGCCGATCCCCGCGGACCGCCCGCGGAGTTTGCACTTGCCTGTCCTTGCGGGGGCGAGGACCCGCTCCTGCGGGGAGCATCGCCCCAGCAGGAAACCCGCAACTGTCTGGTCCCAAACCCACCCGACAGACCTTTCCCCATCTTCGTGTCCTGGAGTCTCTCCCTCGGGTCGGTGCGGTGACACCGAGTCCGCGGATCCCCTGGGCGTCCGGTTTTATGGCTTTGCACCCTTTTCCCTCCGTCAATGTATGAAAACTGCAAAAAGATTTATTTTGGTGGCACTTGACTCCTTTAAATCCCATCAGAGATTCCTGATTAAACGCGTTCTTGAAACCAGGGCGAAAGCTACCTAATAGAGAACTGATAAAAGTACCGCAAGCTGTAGGCTGGTCCTGGGGAGCGCGCCCAGGTGCATCCTGGAGGGCACTCACCTCTTGGCCATAAGAATTAGTTCAGGTTTCACTGTCTGCTGTTATCATCAGATAGAAAAGAAGCCCGCAACCTTCAGGCTATTCACTGGACATTAAAATTTGCACACCTAAAGGCAGTTTGGGGGTAGGTTTTATCTGAAAAAGCTGCTAAAAATGATTCCACTGGTTTCCCGTTCTTTTATTCCTTCTTCATTAAGCTACTTCTAATTAAGTTTACTTTTGTATTTTAATTTAAATCACAATTTTTGTTTGCATTTTTATTCTTCTTGGGCAGTATCTTAGAGTTGGTCCCAGTGCTTGTTTACATATCTTGAACGATTGGTGTATTTGAAATGTGATTTTCAATCAGTGTCTCAGAATTTTTGTGGCAAATAAAGTTAAAAGCTACAGAAATTATTCTAGGTTGTTGATTATTGTCTCAAGCGCAGCATTTGTGACCTTGACAGAGGAGAATATATTTAAAAACATTTTGAGACTATATGTGTGTGCTGCTTCTGGGTTTTTAACAGAGGCTCTGTGATTGGATTTCGTTACTCAGCTTTATTCCCTTATTTATGTTGCACAGGATTTAGATTGGGCATTTCAAATCCAGTATCTCGGTTTGATGTCTTGTAGGCAAGAAGCTCTGGTATTTAAATTCTGTCGATAACAAAGTTGCTCTTCTGTGTTGCATCTCTGTACATCGGTGATCTGTAAGAGGGAAAAGGGGGGCTATGACAAACAAAAACAAAAGGTAGGACAAGATGGAGTGAAGATAAAGAGAGCAAAAATTGAGATTGTGGAATAAGCAATGAGGTGGTATTTTTGGTTCATTTGTTGTTCTTCACCCCAAGAGTGGACTTTACCCCAGTTCCTTGTCTTTTTCGCTAATCCTTTCCAGTTTCTCTGTTCTTTTCCATATGTTGGATCTCACGCAGTACAGGGGATAGCAGCTTTACCTAGTTGAAGCAGGCTTGACTGAAGCCCTCCTCTGGATGCTCAGTCTATTCGGTTGAATTCAGTAGGTGGGGTAGGTGAGAAGGATTTTGAAGTCTTCTCATGGTGCATCCTTTTGTTTTTACTACTTGGTCGTTGACAGCAGTATGGTATGAAAGCTTTCTGAAATGAGATATGATTTATTTGATGGGATAAATTATGTTTTGTTTATTCTAGCAGTAATTAAAAGCTGTATTATATGTTACATCACTTGAGTGTTTGTAATTGTGTTTCCATCAACTGTAAGGAAGTAATGCCTTTGCCTTCGTTTGGCACAACCCATACATATATCTCAAGATATTTCAAATGACAAATTAATATTTTGCTGTAATTAGATACTGCTTATGATTTTATGCAAATGATTTTATCCTTAAAATAATGTATAACACCATAAAAAGATTTCCTGAAAAATTGCAGTGGGGTAGTAAAATCTAAATCATATAGCATTGGTGGCACAAATGTAATGCGTACTAAGAATATAACTTAGAAATCAGTCAAAGGGATCTGGAAATTCTATTTCAAACAATAATGACAGAGATAATTCTTGTTTGTGAAATAGATCAGGCAAGTGTTCGAACCTTTCACTTTTTTTCAGTTCAAAGTTTGAAATATAAGTATAGAAACTACAGTGGTTTTTCAGTTATGTCCCAGCAGAAAATGTAGTATTCATAAATGTGATGCATGGTGGAAAACAATGTTGCTGTAATGTAAGCCTTAGTAATAAAAAGTCATTGCTGTTTTTATCGTCTGTTTTGTTTCCACATTTGCTTGAAACTTTGGTAAAAGTTTTTGGTCAAATATAACTTAGTTTGGGGCTAAGACTATTCCAGATTGAGCAGGTCATTGTCCTTAGGTTTTAAAAATGTAAGTGCTGTATTGGTTGTAAAGACTGAATCATGACCAGTCTATCATTTGTTTCTCAATTCTCCTGTCATCTTGTTATATCTAGTATTGCCAACGGTGGTGCCACGTGACTTTTTATCATTTTGTCTGTGTTGCTTATAGTTGTCTGTCTTCTTTTTGCCATATATCTCTATACACTTCTTTAGTAATTTATCCTTTAGTTATATTTATTTCAGTGCTACTGAATTATGTAGAAATTTATTTAGAAATTAGCTTCACTGTCAGAAATAATACAGGAATTTTAGAGTTAATTTTTCTTAGTTTTTTTCCTGAGTCTCAAGTTATATTGATAAAATTCTCCAGTTGTTAAGTGTTTATTACAGGTTTAAGGCTAAGTTATAAAATGTACTAGACTACCACCAGTTTTAGTGTAAGATGCACACCTATAGCTTTGTCTGTATTTTGCAACTTTTGCCAGTTGTCTTCCCAAAGGATGTGATAGCTTTTAAAATTTATTTTTCTGCTTACTGCCCGTCAACATGTTTTTGACAAGTTTATTCTTGAAATAGTAGATATTATTGACAGTTTTCAAATCATTTATCACCAGTAGAGACCATTGATGGAATATAGCTAGCTTGGTGCATTTTGGTACGACTGTTTTTTCCTTTAGACAAAAATGAAAAGTGTAGCTCTTTTCTTCAGTTGTGGTAGGTAGTGTTCTTAAGAAAGAAAACTGATCAAGCCTCACCATAATCTAGTAAATATGATTTTTTTTTTTTAAAGATTTTATTTTTTCCTTTTTCTCCCCAAAGCCCCCCGGTACATAGTTGTGTATTCTTCGTTGTGGGTTCCTCTAGTTGTGGCATGTGGGATGCTGCCTCAGCGTGGTCTGACGAGCAGTGCCATGTCCGCGCCCAGGATTCGAACCGACGAAACACTGGGCCGCCTGCAGCGGAGCGCGCGAACTTAACCACTCGGCCACGGGGCCAGCCCCTAAATATGATTTTTTAACAGCTCTGTATTTATGGTATGAAAACATCATTTATTCAACACAAGTCAAAATTGTAGTTGGCAAAGCAATTCAGAATGTATGATGTTTCTGTGGTAGATCAGTATTTTTTGTGTTTATAGGGGTTGAGGGTAGCAAATTTTTAAGGTCTGGCAGGAATTACTACAAACCTACTTGTTGTCCAGTTAATGCTTCCAGATATGTGGTCAGTATTTCCCAAAACTGGCTGATCATCAGAATCATTTAAGGAACTTTTTGCCAATTTCTAACCTTTTCCTCAGGTGCACTAAGTCAGAATCCTGTAGGTTTGGAGCCCAGAAATCTGTTTTTTGAAAGTGCCCCAGATGATTCTGTTTGGGAAGCACGCTGCCAATCTGTATCCCAAAACATGCATGCCTAGAATTCTTAACATAAGCAGTTTGAGAAATGGATGTAAACCCTCCCCTCAACCTGGTACTAGAATTTTCTTAAGCATTGTGTAATATCTAGAAACAGTACTTCAGAAAGTATTAGAATACATACAGATTTAGTAAAATGTCTCTCTGTTTAAGTAACTGGAGTTAGGTGAGCTTAATTTTCACAGACTATATAATCTGTAAAATTTCATTTTATGTGTCTGGATATCAAAGTGTTTATGGTTATTTGTTTTTCAAATACTGCATAATTTAAGGGATAAAATTAAGACATGTTTTTGGGGAAAGGTAGGAATTATCTAGGATAATAGTTCAAATTGTCATAAATGTACATTAAATGTATCTTTATTGTTTACTTAGGGAAAAGCCAAATTTTTAGATTCACATCATAGTTATTTTCCTTTATTTTATATTTCATGTCAAATATGCAGATAACTAATAAAATGTATTTTGGATGTATTAAGGAAAACATATGGAATAATACATTCTTAGAAACTATTAAGAGCTTGCTGTTCTTTCAAGGGCTTTTGACTCATCAAAGAAATGTTTATTGACCATCTGCTTTGTGCAAAGGTCCCTGCCTTAAGGTGTTCAGAGTTTAAAGACACAGTCAAGTAAAGAGTCACTTAGAATACTATGTATACTATGGATAGCACTAGTATACCTGTGATAGGGTGTGTACTTGGGACATAACAGTTCATAATGATGTTTCCTGCTGAGCATAATACCTAAGCTGAGTCTTTAAGGAAAACAGGGAGGAAGAGTCATCAGAAGAAGTGAGTGAAGGTCTCCCATTCTGGGAAGAGGGAGCATGGTATGCAGTGGTCTTGTGTTGAGAGAGAATATTTGGAAGAATTGTTTGTACTGACTATCTTCAGTTCTTTCTCTCCCGTTCAGTCTTGGCTCCACCCTGTTTCACCATAGCGGCTCGTGTCAAGGTCACCAGTGACCTCCACGTTGCCATATCCAGTGGTTAATTCTCTGTTCTCATCTTTTTTGATTTATCATCTTCATTTGCCACAGTGGGTCACTCTCACCTTCTTGAGACACTTTAAGTGGTACCTGGGACACATCTTAGTGTAGAAATAGGTATTTATTGGTTCACTTATTCTTTCAGAAAATATTTATTGAGCACTTATTATTTGTCAGGAACTATTCTTAGCACTGGAGATACAGCAGTGAACCAAAAGGATGAAATTTCCAACCTTCATGGAACTTATATCTACTGGGGCTGGGGGTTGGCGGGGTGGGTGGTAAGACAGAGAATAAGCAAGCTAAATTATATTTTTAAAAACAGGAAAGTGAGATAGAGACTATTGGGAACAGTTTAGATAGGTATTTGGATAGGATTGACAGGAAGGCTTCACTGTAAAGTACAAAGGTAACACGAGTAGAGACTTGGAGGTGAGGGACTGTGCTGTGTGGATATTTGAGGGAAGGACCTTTCAGGCAAAGGGACTGCCAAGTGCAAATGCCCTGAAGTGAAATGCCTAGTGTGTTTGAGGAACAGTTAGAAAGTTAGTGTGGCTAGAGTGCAGTGAATTTGTGTGAACGTAGTCAGAAATGAGGTCTGATGAAGTGATGGTGGTGGGGGCAGATTGGGTAGGACCTTATAGGCTATCGAGAGGATTTTACCCTTCCCATCTGAGACTGGAAGTTATGGGAACAATTTAATCAAATTAATGACATAATTTGACTTAATGGTTTAACAAGGTCTCTCTGGCTTCTATACTGAGAACAGACTGAGAGAGAGGGGCAGGATGGAAGCAGAGAAACCACTTAGGAGACTGTTGCAATAATCCAGTCAAGAGATAATTGGAGGCTTGAACCAGCATGGTAACAGTGGAAGTAGTGAGAAAGGGTCAGATATATTTTGAAGATAGAGGTGGCATGATTTACTGATGGATCAGATATAAATTGTGACAGAAAGGAAAGGTGAATGATGTTTGCAGTTTTTGGCCAGAACGGCTGAAAGAATGGAATTGTCAGTTACTGAATTGGGAATGACTGTGGGAAGAGTAAGTTTTCTGTTTTGGGAGAAAGAAGATCATGAGCTCTGTTTTAGAAGCGTTCCATTTGAGATACTAATAGACAACCAAATTTCGGTTGCAAATTAGGCAGTTGAACATATGTGTCTGTAATTCAGGGAAGCAGTCTGGGCTGGTATAAACTTGGGTGTTATCAGCATATAGATAGTGTTTAAAGCCATGAACCTGGATGAGATCACTGAGGGAGTAAGTATAGATAAAGGATCTAAAAAGTGGATTCCTGTGGTACTCCAACATTTAAATACAGGGGAGGTAAACAAGAACTGACAAAAATGTGGCCAAAGAGGCAGGAGGAAAACCAAGAGAGTGTGAAGTCATGGAAGTCAAGTGAAAAGAGTATTTCAGGGAGAAAGAAGTGATCAGCTCTATCAAGTGAGGTGAGGAGTGCTTCACCTTAGTGGGAAATGTTAGCTGTTTTGCAATAATTACATTGTAATCGCAAGACTCTCTTGGAGACTGTGTGTGTTCCCCGGTTCAGGGGAATGGGAAGGGGTAGGGAGCAGAAAGAAGTTGTCAAAATGAGTTGTCATTATTAGTATACAAAACTGGCCTCCTTCAAGATTGTCCCAGCAGCTTCTAGTTTGCTTGGTTATTGAAAAATGGCGCATGGCCTGCCGCCCTACATCCTTGCTATTTAAAGGTGTAGTCCTCAGACTAGCAAACGTCAGCATCACATGGGAGCTCATTAAAAATGCAGATTTCAAACCCCACCCCAGACCTATTGAATTAGACTCTAAATTTTAACAACATTCTCAGGTAATTTGTAAGCATATTAAAGTTTCAAAAGCTCACTCTAGGTCTGTGGTTTTCAAAGCATTATCCTTTAACCAGCAGCATTAGTATCACCTGGAAACTTGTTAGAAATAAAAATTCTCAGGCTTCACTTCAGACCTAATCGGAAACTTTAGGTATGGGGCCCAGCAGTCCATTTTAGTCATCTCCAGGTGATATTGATGTATTTTAAAGTTTGAAAACCACTGCTCTCGATTGCGATTCTCAGCCCTGGCTGCATATTAGAATCACTTGGAGAATTAAAAATGAAGCAAACATAATAAAACCACCAGTGGCTAAGTCTCATTCTTAGAAATTTTGATTTAATTTGGTTAGGGTGGGTCTCAGGTATAGTTTCTTTGTTGTTTGCTTCTGTTTTTAATTTTTAAGCTTCCCAGATGAGTCTAACATGCAGCCAGTGTTGAAAACCACTACTCTACATATAGTAGTAATCCATATTTAGCTGGTGGGCTAGAAAGTCAACCTCAGAAAACTCAGGGCCTAGCCAAATTTATTCACTTGCTCTTATGCATCATATAACAATGTGGATCATTTGCTAAGTATTAAGATCCCTTTAAAAACTTGGGACCTCTTGCCTAAGGTCCTCCCATTCTGGACATCCTTGATTGGAGATTACCCAAAAAAGCAATCCTTGCTATGATTTTCTGTTGATGGATCTGCTCAGTATCATCATGGGCTGAAAATACTAAAAGACACATATTTTGTATTGTTCGTCCAGAAAAATGGTCACTCACTGGGGACCTGGAAGGTTCATTTAGTGGGCAAAATTAGGTGCATCCTGGATGGTATCAAGTGAGGTGTAACCCAGTGCCCCAGGTGATGATTTCAACAGACTTAGGGAACAGTTGCAGTGGCTTCGGCTGAGTGATTTGGGCCATGGAAAGCCCAAGATTGTCTACTGATAAATTTCTATTTTGGAGCCAGGATCTGCTCCAGTCAGAAGTAGACCAAATATCCAATATGTTAGCATTTGATCCAGGATGTTAATATGTTAAAATTTAGTATAAATGCCCGTCAGAAGGACAAATCACCCCCACTCTATGAAATTGTACAGTGGATATATTCACATGGAGAGTGAAAATAGCACCCTAGGTTCATGTCCAATCAGGGCAAAGTAGCTGGGATATTGTGCTTCGTAGGGCTTGAGGTCACGTTGCCACTAACCAAGCATGAAGGAGCCACTAATAGCTGACTGACTTCTCTTTAGGCCAGCCAGTGGCCTCCTTTGTGTCTTCAGTATGGGTCAGTATTCTGAGACATCATAGGACTGGCAAAGGGTTATACCTAGCCAGCGTAAAGAAACTATCTTGGCTACAGTGGTATCTATTTTAATTATAGGGTGACATATGATACTACCGTATTGGCCAAAATAGCAAGAACTGGTACAAAAGCCTTAATAGCTCGTGGATTTCCTATCTACGGTATCACTCTCAGGTGGCCAGTGTAATTTAAAGGTGGATTGGATTGTTAAAAGATCAAGTGAAATATCATGTCCACCTTACAACACTATCTGAGGTAACAAGCATAGGGGAAAACATTAAATAATTCCTTGGTGGCGTTTGACTCCTAGAACCAGGGGATAGGCATGAGACTGAAGATTGACATTGCACCCTGGATCTAGCTATTTTGGAGGCCATTGGCACGCTCAATTCATCATACTACCACAAAATGCGTAATTTTTTTTTTCTGGGATGGACAGCTCATAATGCTGGGTTGGCAAACAAGGGGTTGTGATTGTAGGAGGTGTTAACTCAGATTTCACTCTAAAAGTTACCTTGTTCTTCACAATCGGGGGAGAATACCTGATTTTACTTCCATTCAGAGGCTGGGGGATATAGGGATAAAGCAAAGAGACAGGTTGGTTGCGAGATGAGAATTCTGGATTCTATCATTGCCAAGGGGTGGATGGCTCAAACTCTTGATGGAAAGGGAGATGTCATGGGTACTGGACACGTGGAATGTGTGGCAGAACAGGGAGCACCTAATTGAAATTAAAGGCCCAGAAATAAATTGACGGCAAGAGAAGTGTACGTAGCCTGTTCCCCAGATCATTTGGAAGAACTGAGATGCGCAGTTGCCATAGGTCTCCTTGTCAAGGAAATCCTGCTGCCCTTCCTGTTCCTGGGAATCATGTACCTACTTCACTTCCCAGCCAACAAGGACATTCAGTCTCTGCCTCAAATCCGTTGGAATCTATCTTTTTTCATCACTATGAGAGAATTTTCTTTCTTGGTCAGGAGATACAGTACTAGACACCATTGCCTCTGGTGTGGAAGCTCACATTACATATTCATTTCAATCACTCAAAGTCCATAGTTTACCTTAGGGTTCACTCTTGGTGGTGTACATTCTGTGAGTTTGGACAAATGTATAATGATGTGTAGCCATCATTATAATATCATACAGAGAATTTTCACTGCCCCAAAAATCCTCTGTGCTTTGCTTATTTACTACCCCACACCCTACAACCACTAATGTTTTTACTGTCCCCATAGTTTTGCCTTTTTCAGAATGTCATATAGTTGGAATCATACAATATATAGCCTTTTCAGATGGACTTCTTTCACTTAGTAATATGCATTTATGCTTCCTCCATGTCTTTTGATAGCTCGATAGTGCATTTCTTTTTTGGTGCTGAATAATGTTCCATTGGATGTACAAGGTTTGTTTATCCATTCACCAGCTGAAGGACATCTTGGTTGTTTCCAGGTTTTGGCATTTATGAATAAAGCTGCTGTAAACATCCATGAGCAGATTTTTGTGTGGACACAAGTTTTCAACTCCTTTGGGTAAATACAAAAGAGCACAATTACTGGATTATATGGTAAGAGGATGTTTAGTTTTGTAAGAAACAGCCAAACTGTCTTTCAAAGTGGCTGTAGTGTTTTGCCTTCCCACTAGCAATGCATGAGAATTCCTGTTGCTCCACCTCCTTGTCGCATTCGGTGTTGTCTGTGTTCCGGATTTTGGCTATTCTAGTAGGTATGTAGAATAATCTCATTGTTTTTATTTGCATTTCTCTGATGACATATGATGAGCATCTTTTCATATGCTTATTTGCCATCTGTATATCTTCTTTGGTGAGGAGTATGTTAAGGTCTTTGGCCTGATGTTTAATTGGGTTTTTTGTTTTTGAGTGTTAAGAGTTCTTTGTGTATTTTGGATAAGAGTCGTTTATCAGATGTGTCTTTTGCAAATGTTTCCTCCCAGTCTGTGGCTGTCTTCTAATGATGTTGACATTGTCTTTCATAGATCAGAAGTTTTTTATTTTAATGAAGTCCAGTTTATCAGTTGTTTCTTTCATGGATCGTTTTTTTGGTTGTGTATCTAAAAAGGCATCACCATATCCAAGGTCATCTAGGTTTTCTCCTATGTTGCCTTCTAGGAATTTTATAGTTTTACATTTATATTTAATATAATATATAAATATTATTATATATTTATAATATATATAATTTATATAATATATTATATATATATAAAATATAGTTTTATATTTAGATCTATGATCCATTTTGATTTAATTTTTGTGAAGGGTGTAAGGTCTGTGTCCAAATTCACTTTTTGTATGTGCATATCCAGTTGCAGCACTGTTTGTTGAAGAGATTATCTTTGATCCATTGTATTGCCTTTGCTCCTTTATCACAGATCAGTTGATTATATTTATGGAGATCTGTTTCTGGTCTTTCTGTTCTGTTCCACTGATCTATTTGTCTGTTCTTTTGCCACTACCACACTGTCTTGATTGCTATAACTTTATAGTGAGTCTTGAAGTTGGATAGTGTCAGTCCTCCAACTTTGTTCTTCCTCTTCAATATTGTGTTGGCTATTCTGCATTTTTTGCCTCTCCATGTAGACTTTCAAATCAGTTTGTCAATATCCATAAAATAACTTGCTGGGATTTTGAGTGGGATTGCATTGTTGGTTCACAGCCTCAGGAATTCCCCTGATGAAAGTTCGTAACTGTCCCCTGTACATGGAAGGCAGGGAGAGACTGAAGAAAGAGGCAGTTTTAATAAGCAAGGGAACTTACACGTGTCTTGGGCGACCACAAGATGAGTAGATCTCCATACCTACCTGCCAGAATCTTTAGAGTTTATATAGAGGCTTTAATGGGATTCAGTCATGTATACAGTCCAGATGGTCTCAATAACACATTACTCTCTCAAGGCTGTGTCCTTGAAGTGGATCCTTGTATAGGAATAGTGGGCACAAGGTACATTCCAAGGACAGGGGAGTGGGAAGTAGCCTCTGATTGCCTGAGGTCAACCAGTGGCTGTGTCCTCTCCATGATCTCCCAACATGCATTGACTCTGAAGATCAAGTTGGGAAGAAGTGACATCTTGACAGTATTGAGTCTCACTATCTATGAACATAGAATATCTCTTCATTTAGTTAGTTCTTCTTTGAATTCATTTATCAGAGTTTTGTAGTTTCCCTCATTAAGATTTTATATTTATTTTGTTAGATTTACACCTAAGTATTTCAGTTTTTTTGGGGCTAATGTAAATGGTATTGTATTTTTAATTTCAAATTCCACTTGTTCATTGTCAGGATATAGAAAAGCAATTAACGTTTATATATTAACCTTGTATTCTGCAACCTTGCTATAATTGCTTATTAGTTCTAGGAGTTTTTTTGCTGATTCTTTTGGATTTTCTATGCAGACAATCATGTTATCTGCAAAAAGACAGTTTTATGTCTTCCTTCCCAATATGTGTACCTTTTATATCCTTTTCTTACCTTATTGCATTAGCAAGGACTTCCAGTACAGTGTTGAAGAGGAATGGTGAGAGGGGACATTCTTGATTTGTACCTGATCTTAGTGGGAAAGCTTAGGGTTTCTCACTATGAGGAGATGTTAGCTGTAGGTTTTTTCTTTTTTCAAGGACGATTAGCCCTGTGCTAACATCTGCTGCCAATCCTCCTCTTTTTCCTGAGGAAGACTGGCCCTGAGCTAGTATCCGTGCCCATCTTCCTCCACTTTATATGTGGGATGCCTCCCACAGCATGGCTTGCCAGGTGGTGCCATGTCCGCACCCAGGATCTGAACCGGCAAACTCCGGGCCACTGAAGCAGAACATGCACACTTAACTACTGTGCCACCGGGCCAGCTCCTAGTTGTTAGCTGTAGGTTTTTTGTGGGTACTCTTTTTTATTTTTGGTGAGGAAGATTGGCCCAGAGCTAACGTCTGTGCCAATCTTCCTTTACTTTGTATGTGGGGTGCCACCACAGCATGACTTGATGAGCAGTGTGTAGGTCCACATCTGGGATCCGAACCTGCGAACCCCAGGTCACTGAACCAGAGCATGTGAATTTAACCACTATGCCACTGGGCTAGTCCTTGGATATTCTTGATCATGTTGACAAAGCTCCTGTGTATTCCTGGTTTCCTGAGAGTTTTCATCATAAATGGGTGTTGGCATTTGTCAGATGCTTTTTCTGTATCTGTTGATATGATCATGTGATTTTTCATTTTTAGGCTATTGATGTGATGGATTACATTAATTGACTTTTGAATCATACCTGGGATAAGTCTCACTTGGTTGTGATGTATAATTCTTTTTATATTTTTTGGATTCAATTTGCTAATATTTTGTTGAAAATTTTTGCATCTGTATTCATGAGAGATATTGGTCTGTAGTTTTCTTTTCTTGTAATGTCTCTAGTTTTGGTGTTAGGTTAGTGCTAGCCTCATAAAATGAGTTAGGAAGCATTCCCTCTGTTTCTGTCCTTTGAAAGAGATTGTGGAGAATTGGTATAATTTCTTGCTTAAATATTTGGTAGAATTTACCAGTGAACCCATCTGGGCCTAATGCTTTCTGTTTTGGAAGGTTATTAATTATTGATTCAATTTCTTTAGTAGATCTATATCTATTGTAGATCATCATCATAGATATGCTTATTCAGATCATCTGTTTCTTGTGTGAGTTTTGGCAGATTGTCTGATACGTGTTTTCTTAAGTATTTGAATCTTATATATAAAATTATGGATTCTGTGCTTTTAATTTAACATTATAAAGTAAGTTTTCCCCAGTATTATGAAAAATCTCCATACATGTTTTTAATGATTACATGAGAGTCCATCCTGTGAGTGTACCATTGTTATTTAACCATTTCTTAAATGTTGGACATTTAGGTGGTTTTCAAGTTTTTACTGTTATAAGTAATAATGCAGGGACAAAAAGCTATACATAATGATTTTTATGTATTGAGGATTGTTTCATTCACAAAATTTATTTTAGCACCAGCAGCTTCTTTGGAAATTCAGTTAACAAATATTGATTGAATACCTGCTTTGTGCTAGTCATTGTTCTAGGTACCTAAGGAGTACTAAGGAGTAATATGAACAAAAAGGGAAAGTCTCTGTCCTAATGGAGTACACATTCTAGTGGAAGAGAGTAAGATAATAAATGCATAATAGTAATTTTAGATAGTGATAACAACTACAAATAAAATAGGGTAATGGGATAGAATATGTTGGGATGACTAGGAGTAGTCAGGGAAGGCTTCTCTAAGCAAGTTACATTTGACCTGAAGCATGAATAATAATGAACGAATCAAGATTTGGGAGATCATTCTAGACAGACTTTGAGAGCCTAATGAGCTTGGTCTTTTGAAGGGACAGAAAGGCCACTGTGGCTGGAGCCTCTGAACAAGAGGGAAAATAGTGGAAGTTGAGGTTCGAGAAGTTAGGGCAGATCTTGCAGAGCCTTAGAAGTGCCATATAGATAGTTTTGTTTTTATTCTAGTTTAATAGGAAGCTATTGGAGGATTTTAACCAGCTGAATGATGAGGTCAAATTTGTGTTGTTTTAAAATATCACTCTGGCTATGTTAAGAAAACCCTAAAGGGAAGCAATAGAGGACAAAGGGTATGTGGTTCAGATTAGGGTTGTAGCAGAGAAGATGGGGGTGATGATAGAGCCAATAGGACAGGCTATGGAATGTGTGTGATGAATAAGGAAAAAAGAAGTGATGAGGATAAAATTTAGATTCTTGGTCTGAGCAATTGAGTGGGTAGTGATGCCATTTACTAAGATGAGGAGAAGTAGATTGGAAAGTGAGTAAGGAGGAAAAAAATTCTGAATGTGTGAAATGTGAGTTGCCCATAATATGTCCATTGCTCTGGGCTAGAGATATAGATTTGGGGGTTATCACTGTACATATGCATCTGAAGACGTGGGATTGGATGAAATCACCTGGGAAAGGAAGGGAAGACAGCCTAGACAAACCCCTCGGACACTTTAACATTGAGAGGTTGGGAGTGGGAGAGGGCCTAACAAAGGAGACAGAGAAGGAAGGGCTAGTATATTACAGAATCAGGAAAGCCTGGAGAGGAAAGTGTTTCTAAAGGGAAAGAGTGGGGGCCGGCCCGGTGGCGCAGCGGTTGAGTGCGCAGGTTCAGTTTCTTGGCGGCCCGGGTTTTGCCGGTTCCGATCCCGGGTGCAAACATGGCACTGCTTGGCATGCCATGCTGTGGTAGGCATCCCATGTATAAAGTAGAGGAAGATGGGCATGGATGTTAGCTCAGGGCCAGTCTTCCTCAGCAAAAAGAGGAGGATTGGCAGTAGTTAGCTCAGCACTAATCTTCCTCAAAAAAAAATAAGTAAAGGGAAAGAGTGGTCATTTGTGTCAAATACTATTGAAAAGTGTTGGAAAACAAGGACATACAATTAACCATTAGATTTGACAAGGTCACACATGACCTTGAAAAGAACTGCTTCAGGGAAAGAGAAGGGACAGAAGCCTAACTGGAATAAGTTGAGAAAATAAAGGTAAAAATGTTGAGACAACTCTTCTGAAGAGTTTTGCTGTGAATGGGGAGCAGAGAAAATAGGGTGGTAGGTGAGGGGTCAGGGAGCTTTTTAAATAAGTGTATTTGAATGCAAATAGGAATGACTCAGTCATGAGGAAGCAATAATGCCAGAAAACATAGTTCTAGAAATAAAGTACTCGAAAGTAAGGGGAATGAGATCCAGGGCACAAGTGAAGAGTTTGAGGAATAGAGACATTTCTTCCATTTTACAAGAGGGAAGCCGGAGTCTGCTGGGACAAGTGCAGTTAGGTTAGTGAATTTGTTGGGGGCAAAGTATCTCCTTTAATTCCATCTATATTATTCGCTGAGTACAAGGCAGACTTATCAGTTATGAGGTGAATGTTGATGGTGGGGTACTGTGGGCATGAGGAAGTTTGGAGGTTGAGAGAAGGAAAGCAAAATTTATCAGCTAAGTGTTAATAGGATTGGGTGATAGTGTAAAAATGCTCACTTGAGATCTGTGAGGATAAATTTAAAGGAACACTGATGAACGCAATTGTATATAAGAAGGGAAATCTATGAAGATAACTACCTTGAAGGAGACAGCCCCCTTTATGTTTGTTTAATGCGTTACTACTTTCTAATTATGATAAATTTAGAGATTAAATGCTTAAAATAACTAATATGTAATTGTGGGATTTGATGACAGTGCTCTTACCTACGTAATTCTCATTACTCAGGAATAGTAATAGGGAAAATAACTTAAAAAAAAAAAAGAATGTGTTCTTTCCATGTGTTTCAAATGACGGTGTCATAATATGGATGAGTAATCACCTTGTTAAACGTTTTAGAATAAGAATACACCTAGAGGAGCCGGCTCCGTGGCCGAGTGGTTAAGTTCGCGTGCTCCGCTGCGGCGGCCCAGGGTTCGGATCCTGGGCTCGGACATGGCACCGCTCGTCAGGCCACGTTGAGGTGGCGTCCCACATCCCACAACTAGAAGGACCTGCAACTAAGATATACACCTGTGTACGGGGAGGGGAGGTTTGGGGGAAATAAAGCAGGAAAAAAAAAACAAAGATTGGCAACAGTTGTTAGCCCAGGTGCCAATCTTTAAAAAAAAAAGAACATACCTAGAAATGGTTGCTTCTATCATCTTTCTCCCAAATCAATTTCTAAGTGTTATTGAGTTTGACTATATGTACGGCAATATGCTAGGCAATATGTGGAATAAAACTTAACTGTAGATATTAAGTTGACTTCAAGAATACTATAAAAACACTCATGCTTTCTTTTTCATTAAGAAAATTGGAGCTATCAGAAGAGAACTTTCAGATTCCACCCACCCATCAGTAATACACCAGCTCCTGTCTCGTATTAATCCCTCCCCTAGTGCACAATATCCTGCCCTTTTTTTCCTGCTGCAGAAATTCTGCCCTTCTCCTGTATCAATATTTTTGATGATTCTTCTACTGGATGATTCCTGTAAGAATATAAAATATGCTCAAAAATAGTCTTCTCAGGGGCCTGCCTGGTGGTGCAGTGTTTGAGTTCATGTGCTCTTCTTCAGCGGCCCGGGGTTTGCCAGTTCAGATCCTGGGCATGGACCTATGCACCACTTATGGAGCCATGCTGTTGCAGGTGTCCCACATATAAAATAGAGGAAGATGGCACAGATGTTAGCTCAGGGCCAATCTTCCTTAGCAAAAAGAGGAGGATTCACGTCAGATTTTAGCTCAGGGCTGGTCTTCCTCGGGGCGGGGGTTGGGGGGGACAGGAGGGAAAGTCTTTCAACAAATGTTCAAACCAACTGAATATCTATATGGGGAAAAAATGAACCTCAACTATATACCTCACCGTATACAAAATTTAACTCAAATTGAGTCATATATCCTAAACGTGAAAGCTAATACTATAAAATTTCTAGAAAAAAAGCAAGGAAATAGGACATAAAAAGTGTGATTTATAAAAGGAAAGATTATAAATTGAACCTCATTAGAATTAAAACTTTTCAGGCTTCTAGGTAACTGAAGACAATGGCAGGTATGTAGTAAGTAACCTCCCAAAATCTCTTCTCCAAACAATGCAAAATCACTTCACAACTATGAAATTTCTATGCAAAACCTTAGCCTTACCATTATTTAAACAGAGACTGTAAAAACTGTAAAGTAACTGTAAATAAAAAGAGAATAATAAATTCTAACTACAGTTTCACAAGCTCTCTCCCAGGACTCCACTGCTGAGGTTTACGGAGAGCAACTTAAACTAAAAAACTGAGATAACGGTATCTTGACTGGGTACTGTAAGGATACAGACAAAAAGAACTATGGATAATACTATAATCTAGTTGGTAAAATTGTTTCTCACAGGCCTAGCAATTCTGAAACAACTTTGTATATACTAAAATGAAATAAGTAAATAGATTTCAGATTATGAGAGCCCGATTTCTCACTCTTGGAGAAAGAAGTTATAAATAAGGAAAGAGAGAAGTATTAAATGAACCCTGTGGTTTGGGATTAGAATCAGAGGTATCAATATGAACTCATGGTTTTTAAATATATATATATACAGATAGATACAGAATGCAGATGTGTGTGTGTAAATGCGTTAGTATACATACATTTCCTGGCTCAGTCTACAGAGAGAGCCTGGAAGCAGTAACATTCCAGTAACAATGAGCACACCTACTGCCTAGATCTTGCTATCTAAACACCATTCTCCAAGAAAAGGAACAAGGGCTTCCTGGAGAAGTAGTTCATTACAGGGCTGGAGCAGGAAAAATACTAGATAAGCCTGGAATATTTTGTGATGCAACAAAGTAAGTAAATGCAAAAGAGATGTTGGCTTGTTGAAACAATAAGGGAACCAACTTGAAGGATCTCCTAAAGGCCAAAGATGGAATGATTTGAGCCACAAAATAAATAATGATAGTATTGAATTTCAAATAGAGTAAAACAGGAGTCATCAAACAACAGGCTGTTGGCCAAATATGGCTTGCTGCCTATTTTAATAAAGTTTTATTGGAAAACAGACATGACTGTTTTTGCAACCTTTTTTTCATTATAGTTCCCCTAAGGAATCCTTTTAGCTATTTTTTTTCCTAATTGTCCCAACCCACTACAAAATTTTAATAGCACACATATACTATATGCCAATTTATGTACTGTATGTATATCTGCTTTATACATAAAAAGAATAAGACATCCATACACACAAGAACTGATTTTTACTCTCCTGGAGGTGATATTGCTCCCAATGAGAATGTATGGTTTACATATTACATACATACATTTACAATCTGTGGCTGATTTGGCATTTATAATAGTATCACAGAGTCGAGTAACTGTGACAGAGATTGTATGGCCCACAAAGCCTAAAATATTTATTGTTTGTTCCTTTATGGGAAAAGTTTGTTGACCCTTGGAAAAAAATAAATACCCGTGAATTCAAGCTGATATAAACAAACAATGGATTAAATAAACTAATAAGGGAGAAAAGTTAGTTCTTCCTTATTGTGGAATTCCAACTAATAAATGTAAAAGAAAAGAGGGAAATAAGAGGAATACATTAGGTGAATACTGTAGTAGTAACTGTTTCTGGCAACATCCACCAATAGACACTAAAATTAGTCAATGGAAGTTTGAGGAGAAACAGAATTTGCATAATCTGAGAGCATCTCCCCTCAAATGCTTATTGACTATGAAGAGAAGCTTTGTGGTGACTTAATGGTGGAGAAGCCTGGCAGGCACCAGCTTATCCAAGGGATCGAGATACGCATCATCAGTAATCATACATATTGACATCCTCAGCTCCTTGATATGATGCACTAAGGAGAACAAATATAATTTTTACGATATACTTGCCAAAAATGCATAACTTCACTCCATCGTGAGAAAACATCTTACAAATCCAAATTGAGAGACATTTTACAAAATAACTGATTAGTACTTTTCAGAAGTTTAAGGTTATGAAAGACAAGGAAAGTCTAAAGAACTGCTACAGAGAAATGACAATTAAATGCAGCCTGGGATCCTGGATAGGATCTTGAACAGAAAAAAGGCATTAGTGGAAAAATTGGTGAAATTTCTTTTTTTAAAGATTTTATTTTTCCTTTTTCTCCCCAAAGCCCCCCCCCCCCCCCCCCACCAAGTACATAGTTGCATATTTTTAGTTGTGGGTCCTTCTAATTGTGGCATGTGGGATGCCACCTCAGCATGACCTGATGAATGGTGCCATGTCTGTGCCCGGGATCCGAACTGGCAAAACCCTGGGCCACTGAAGCAGAGTGCAGGAACTTAACCACTCAGCCACAGGGCCGGCCCCAAAATTGATGAATTTTGAATAAGGTCTGTTGTTTAGTTAATGGTACCATACTAATGTTTATTTTCTCTTCCTGATCATTGTACCGTGGATATCTAAGATGTTTATGTTAGGGAAATGAGATGAGGGATATAAGAGAACCGTTTGTACTATTTTAACAACTTCTTTATAAGTCTAAAATTAGTCTAAAAAAAGTTTCTTTAAAAAATTAAAATCTTTTGCTCTTTAGAAGATACCATGAAGAAAATGAAAAGTTAGTCCATGAACTGGGTAACACATTTACAAAACATGTATTTGAGAAAAGAATTGTATCCAAAATATATCAAGAATGCTTACAATGCAATAATATGATCACAACTAACCAATTAAAAAAATAGGCAGAATGCTTTTTGCCCAGAGGCAGAGCCAGTTGCAGGAAGTGCATGACAGTATGCGGAGGCTCATACTCTAAACCTTCATAGTCATATTCCGTGAAGAGGGGCCCCTGGGAGATGGAGAGTGTGGAGGTAATATGCAGAGCAGGGAGCCCAAGAAGGGGAGCTCATAAAGCAATATTTGATGTCCCAGATTCACTCTTATGCTGTATATGGTTGGAACTGACTGCAAACAGCATATCAAAGCCTTTAAGAACTAAACTACAATCATCCAGATTTCAGACTGGCTCCTTGGTGTATACATGTGGTAGCCCTGCAAAGACTTTAAAAACGAAATTAACATTGGAACCACAGAAGGAGAGTTGGGACCCCGAACCTAACTGGATTGCTTGCCTGCTGAACAAACAAAAAATTCAACATTCTCTAGAGGATTTTAACAGGACCTAGAGTTTATAATATTCAAAATGTCCAGGATATAATCTAAAATTATCATACAAGGAGTTAGGAAAATCTTAACAATTTAGAAAAGACAACAGTCTTCAGCCTCAAGAAGATGTAGTTGTTGGAATTATCAAAGAATTTAGAGGAGTTGTTATAAATATATGCCACAAAGTAAAGGGGAATGCTCTTGCAACAAATGTTAGAAGTTCTCAGCAAAGAAATAGAAGCCGTAGAAAAATGTAATGTTTAGAACTGAAAAATACAAAAATAGAAATAAAGAATTCCCTAGTGGACTCACTGTCTGAGTCTGTGTGGTAGCTAGATTGCCCCCCACCAAAGATAGCTACTCCCTAATCCCTGGAATTTGTGAATATGTTGTTACATGGCAAAAGTGACTTTGAAGATATAATTAAGATATGGACCTTAAGAGAGTGTCTTGGATTATCCAGATGGGCCCAGTCTAATCAGGTGAGCCCTTAAAAACAGAGACTTTCTCCAGCTGGAGTCAGAAGAGATGCAGCAGAAGTCAGAAAGATTCAAAGCTTGAGAAGGACTCATTGTGCCTTTGCTGGTTTAAAGATGGAAGTGGCAACGTGATGAAAAATGCAGGTGGCCTTAGGGAGGTGAGAAGTTCCTAGCTGACAGCCAGCAGGATAACGAAGACCTCAGTCCTTTTACCACAGGGAACTGAATTAAGCTAACATTTTGAATGAACTTGGAAGCCGATTCATCCTCAGAGACTCCGGAAAGGAATGAAATTGTGTTGACAACTTCATTTTGGCCTTGTAAGACTCTAAGCAGAGGACCCAGCTGAGCTACTCTGTAGCTGGATTTCTGCTCTGCAGAATGCAAGATAGTAAATTTATTTTGTTTTAAGATGCTAAATTTGTGTTGATTTGTCACAGCAGCATAGAAAACTGATAAAGTCTGGGATATATTTTTAGCCTTTCTAAAAATTAATGTTAGACTTTTACTGTTTCTTGGATGTTGGCAAAGGTATGAAATTCCTGGGTCAGAGATAAAGGACTTTATTATTCATGGCATAACAGATAGCATGAGTCAGTAATAACAGAATACATGTTCTTTTCAAGTGCCATTGGAACATTTACCAATACAGGTCATATCCTATAAAACAAACCTCAACAAATTTAAAAGAATTGAAATCGTATAAAATATGTTCTCTTAACATAATGGAATCAAAATAAAAATCATTAAAGTAAACAGAAAGGAAATCAGAAAATATTTTGAACTGGAAGAAAAATACAACATATCAAAATTTGTAAGATTCAGCTAAAGCATTATTTCAAGGGAAATTTATAGCATTAAATACATATACTTGAAAAAAAGATTCCAGATTAGTAATTTAAAGTTTCACCTTATGAACTAGAATAAGAATAGCAATCTAAACCCTAAAACAGAAAGAAGGAAATAATAAAGAGCAAAAATCAATGAAAACAGCAAAACAGGGAAAAATCAAACCAAAAGCTAGTTGTTTGAAAAGATTGATTGAATTGATAAATGTCTAGCTTGATTGACCAGGAACATAAAGGAGAAAACAGAAATAACTAATATTCATCAGGCTATCACTGCAGACCCAAAGAAAATAAGAGGAGGATAAGGAAATACTGCAAACAACTCTATGCGTATATTTTTGGCAACTTAGATACAATAGACTATTCCCTTGAAAGATACAAACTATCAACTCACCAAGAAGCAGTAGATAATGGGAATAACCCTATATTTATTGGGTAATTGCATTTATAGCTTAAAATATTCCAAAACAGAAATCTCCAGTTACAGATGGTTTCACTGGTAATTCTGTCCAAAATTTAAAAATAAGAAATAATACCAATTCTATACAATTTCTTACAGAAAATAGAAGAGGAGGGAAAGCTTCCCAACTCATTTTAGGAGGTGGCATTGCTCTTATATAAAATCCAGGCAAAGACCTTAGAAGAAAGGGAAATTATAGACCACTACCCCTCATTAACATAGATTTAAAAATTCTCAACAAAATAAGCTGATAAGCAAATAAACCCATCAATAGAATAATACATTATGATCAAGTGGGGCTTATTCCAGAAATGCAAGGCCAGTTCAACATTAGAAAATTAATCAATGTAATTTACTGTATTAACAGATGAAAGAAGCAAAACCATATGATCTTCTCAATAGTTACAGGAAAAGAGTTTGACAGAATTCAGCATTTGTCCGTGTTTCAAAAGATGCTTAGCAAACTAAGAATAGAGGGCTACTTTTCAACTATAAAGGCATGTATAAAAACCTACATCTAACATCATGCTTTAGTGGTGAGAGACTGAGTGTTTTCCTTGTAAGACCAGGAAAAAGATGAGGATGTCCTCTCTTACCACTACTAATTCAACATTGTACTGGAAGTTCTAGCCAGTGCAGTAAGGCTAGAAATAGAAATAAAAGGCTTAGAGGAACGGAGGAAATACATTGTCTCTCTTCCTGGATAACATGATTGCCTACATAGAAAATTCCATATAATCTACAAAACTCACACACACAAACTCCTACAACTAATTAGTAAATTTAGCAAGGTCGCAGGATACAAGGTCAACATAATACATTAACTGTATTTCTACATTCTGGCAATGAACAACTGGAAACTGAAATTTAAAACACTACCATTTATAAAAACTCAAAAAAGTCCTGTATAAATTCAACAAAATCCATGCTGGATCTGTGTACTAAAAACTATAAAATGAAACTGAAAAAAGCAAAGAAGACCTAAGAAAGGGGGGATGCATCATGTTCATGGATTGGAAGACTCAATGTAGTTAAGATGTCAGTTCTCCTCAAATTGTTCTGTAGATTTAATGCAATCCCAATCCCAATTCCAACAGGATGTTTAGGGTATACAAACTGATTCTAAACTTTATAGGGAAAATAAAGTCATTAGAACAGCCGAAACAATTTTGAAAAGGAATGAAGTTGGAGGACTCACGTACTCAATTTTAAGGCTTATTGTAAACCTACAGCAATCAAGGCGGTGTGGTATTGATGAAAAGATAGATATATAGATTAAGGGAAAGAATATAAGGTACAATTTGTGACAGATTAACATAGATGTGATCAGTTGACTTTTGGCCAAGGTGCACGGGCAATTCAATAGAGAAAAGATAGTATTGTCAATAAATGGTGCTGGAAAAAATTGGACGTCCATATGGGGAAAAAAAATGAGCCTCAACCTATGTTATACCTTATACAAAAATTAATTCAAAATGGATGATTTAAAAGTAAAACATAAAACTATAAAACTTTTAGAAGAAGACATGAAGAAATCTTTATTACCTTTTGTTATGCAAAAGCATGGTCAGTAAAACAAAAAAGTTGATGAACTGATTTCATAAAATGTTTTCTCATTGAAAGAAACTGTTAAGAGAATTAAAAGAAAAGCTACAGCTTGGGAGAAAATATTTGAAAATCACATATTGGACAAAGGGGCTTGTATTGAGAATATATAAAATAGTTTCAGAACTCAAAAATAGTGTACAGACAACCCAATTAAGGTGGTCAGAAGACTTGAACACATAGATTATAAGAAACATTACTCAATATCATTATTCATTAGGGAAATCCAAATTAAAAAGACTGGCAACACCAAATATTAGTGAAAATGTGGAGCAACTGAACTCTCGTACATTGTGGGAACATAACATGGTGCAACCTCTTTGGAAAACTGGCTGTTTTGTGTAAATACTAAACATGTACCTACCGTATCCTCTTTATTTTGTGTGACTTCTAATATCTCTGACCTATTGTATGTAGATTTTATGGTTAAAGTATGAGGACCTTCCTGTTTTTCCTCCCCAATTTCCAAGTGTGGAGAAATTGTCTTCACATTACTTATTGTTAAATATATTCCCTTTTTATAGATGAGAAAATAAGGCTAAGATAAGTAACTTACCCAAAACCCTGTGAAGAGCAGAGCCAGAGTCCATTTTATCTATTTTTTCTTTTGTCATTTCTGATTTTGGTGTCACATGTAAGGAAACCATTATTTCATCCCAAGGTCAGTAAGATATATGTCTATGTTTTCTTCTAAGGGTTTTATAATTTTAGCTCTTAGATTTTGAGGTGATTCTTGCATATGGTTTGAGGCATAGGTCCAAATTCATTCTTTTGTATTTGGATATTCATATGTCCCAGCACTGTCTATTGAAAAGACCATTCTTCTTTCATTGAATTATCTCAGCACCACCCTCGTTGGATGTCAATTGACCATAAATGTATTAGTTTATTTCTGGACTCTCAATTCTGTTTTTTTTGATCTGCATGTCTATCCTCATGCCAGTGCTATAATGTCTTGTTTACTATAGTTTTGCAGTAAGTTTTGAAATTGGAAAGTATGAGTCTTCCAATTTTGTTCTTTTTCAAGATTGTTTTGGCTATTCTGAATTTTAGATTCAGCTTGTCAGTTTCTTCAAGGAAGGCACCTATTACCTTGGCAGGGATTGTGTTGGTTCTGTAGATCAATTTAGGAAGTAATGTCATCTTAACAATATTGCAAGCTTAGAGCATGAGATACCTTCCCATTTATTTAGATCTTTTAAAATTTCCTCAGTGGTGTTTTGTAGTTTTCAGCGTACAAGTCTTGTGCTTTTTTTGTTAAATTTATCCCTAAGTGTTTTATTCTTTTTCTTGCTATTCTAAGTAGAATTGTTTTCTTGATTTAATTTTCAGATTGTTCGTTGGTAGTGTATAGAAATACAGTTGGTGTTTTGTATTGATCTTATATCCCTCAACCTTGCTGAACTCATTTATTAATTTTTTCTACTTGGGATTTATTTTGTTGTAGTTTGTTTGTGGATTCCTTAGGATTTTCTATATACAGGATCATGTCATCTGCAAGTGGGGATAGCTCTACTTCTGCCATTTCTTTCTTTTTCTTGCCTAGTTGTCCTGGCTAGAATATCCACTATCATACTGAATGGAAATGCAAAAGCTGACATCCTTGTCTTGTTCCTATACTTTAAGAGGGGGTACTTTCAGGCTTTCTCCGTTAAATGTGATGTTAGCTGTGGGTTTTCATAGATGCCCTTTATCAGATTGAGGAAGTTCTCTTTAATTCCTAGTTTGTTATGTGTTTTTTATCATGAAAGAAGTTGAATTTTTGTCAGGTGCTTTTTCTGCATCTATTGAGATGAATATATGTGGGATTTTTTTGTGTTTATTCTATTAATATGATATATTACATTGCTTGATTTTAGTATCTTGAACCAAATTTCCATTTCCACTTCCCTCTCACTAGTTACTCACTTAGTATTCCCTGACTTGATGAATACCACCGCGACCCATCCAGATGCCCAAGGCAGAAACCCAAGAGTCATCTTAGGCTCCCTTTCCCTTACTCCCTACATCCAGTCAGTTGATTCTGCTTTAATACCCTCCTAACTTTTCCCTCTTTGAGTTCATCCTCTACCGTGGTGCTAGGAGTGATTTTTTTCCTCAAAAGGCAAATCTGATCATCTAAATTTACTTGTAGAAAAATTTGTCAAGGAGAAATTTATATTAATTTCCTGCCTTCTGCTGATGTACATAAACCATTGCCAACTGTTAGGTCTTTGTCTTGTCTCTAAAGACTCATAGATTACTTTCTGTGAATTATGGGTGAATTTTCTGTTTCTTAAAATGGGATTTATAATTTAATATTAATGTTACAATATGAGTGCTACTAAATGCTATTTTTGGACACTAAGATTTGGTCTAACTTTATCCAATAAAAGAGTAAAATGGGAGAGAGGGCTTAAAAACAGATGAATACCAAATAAGAAAATGGCAGGTGGTAGGGGTGCTACTAATTTGTTGCTGTGGTTCAGTTGATCCCTTGTGAGAATTCTTGTTTGTTTTTTTTTTTTAAGATTTTATTTTTCTTTTTTCTCCCAAAGCCCCCGGGTACATAGTTGTGTATTTTTAGTTGTGGGTCCTTCTAGTTGTGGCATGTGGGATGCTGCCTCAGCATGGCTTGATGAGCAGTGCCGTGTCTGCGCCCAAGATTTGAACTGGCAAAATCCTGGGCCACTGAAGCAGAACGTGCGAACTTAACCACTCAGCCATGGGGCCAGCCCCTCTCTTTAGAATTCTTTTTTTGAGAAGTTTTCACAGCTTATATCGAATTATAGGGATTATGAAGTCTATCATAACTGTTTATCACATATACTATTGAAGTAGTAACAACATGAATTTTTATAGATGTTATTTTACTTTAAATCCAAATTATTTTAAATGGATACATAATTAAAGTCTAATTTTCATGTTGATATATATAAATGTTATATATACTAAATGCTATAAAAGCTCTATAAGCAATTTTTAAGTCTGTTTGTTTGTTTATTTTGCAGCCTTGCTTTGCATCCTGAACGAGTATTGGTAGCAACAGGACAAGTGGGGAAGGAGCCTTATATCTGTGTTTGGGATTCTTACACTGTGCAGACCATATCAATTCTAAAGGATGTTCATACACATGGTATAGCTTGCTTAGCATTCGACTTAGATGGACAGGTATGTGATAATTTTTCCTCTTTTTCTAAACTATGTTTTAAAAATGTGTACTATCAGAAATGATTATAAATCTATCAAGTTAAATTAGAAAGCAATTGATGAAAAGTACTTGTTTGTATAAGAGTGGAGGTCGGTAGGTGGGTTGGGTAGTTGATGTATGTAAGAAAAATAGTGACAATAAGAAGGTTTTTTTCGTTGGATCAAGAACTTTTCAATTGAAGTAATTATAATTATGAAAGCCCAAGAAATTCTGACTCAGTGGAATATTATCTGGTTGTTCTAGAAAGTTTTACATATAACTCTTTTTCAGATAGTGTATGTTGATAGGACAGATGGAAGACGTCTTAGGAAAATTAAGTTTCTCTAAGTAGAGCTGTATACATTTTAATTTTCAGTTATTTTAAAGGTTTCTGTTAAAATTACATTTTTTTATTGAAAATGATGAGGAAGTTTCTATAATATGAGCTATTGTACAAAATCAAAGTTCAAAACAAAGGATATAATTATCATTCCACTTACTAATGAGTTCCCAAATTATTATTTACTTCTAGTCATTGATTTTAACAAAGTTAAACAAGCCAAAAGCTTTTTTGTGGTGCTTTCATGGAACTTGTTATACCTAAAACATTTACAAAGTGATAAGAAGTTGGATTTTGCAGGTGTGACTAATTTGTAGTCTTTAAAAGTTTTACATTAAAATTAAACTTTAAAAACCGTTTTAACTTTCAGAAAAATTTTGATCTGCTTTTCAATTCATAAAATTAATTTTGTAGATCTAGATCTTACAGAAAAGATTACCTTGTGTTCTATTCCCTTGAAAATGATAACAAGTAGATATTTTATTTATAACTCTGAGGAATAGCTTCTTTGAGTAGGCTAGATTAATATGACTTTCTGATAAGAGTCTATAAAGACTAAACTGGAACCTCTCATTTGGGGAAAAATGTGCTTCTAAGTTTAATATCCCTGTGTAGCAGTGTTTGGCATTTATAGAACCTTAATTCATGTCCCAATTTTGCTATTATTTTTCAAGTCCCTTAATGTCCTCATATCAGAATTTCCTTTCTTTTTTTAAAAGGAAGAGAATAATACTCTTTACTTATACTTTACCGGAGACTGTATTTTATAAAACAAACCTACAAAGTTGTTTGTAAAAATCATTTACCACAGGTGTTATAAAATCCAAGATGTTTTAACTATGTGCCTGTATACTTTAAATACAGATGTTTTCTTTTTAATTTTAAAAGTGCCCTTTCTAAATGTGTTGCATTGCTGAGGAATTTTTCTTATATACATACAAGGAGAAATTGTGCCCGTAGCTTTTACTAGTTGAAAGGCTTTAAGTTCGCTTATTTTAAGCAACTTATAAGAAAAGTCTTGAGTGCATGTATTTTATTATCACAGATCTTCATGAGAACCTGTTCCTTAAAAATTTAAACTTGTAAAAAACGTGGTAGCTAAAAGTTATTGAGCACATGTTAAGTGCCAGGCATTGTGCTAAACCTACAGTATCTCATTTAATCCTTGCAACAACCCTATGAAATAGATATTATTATTATCTCTATTTTACAGATAAAGAAACTGAGACTTAGAGAGGTTAAATAACTTGCCCCAGGTAACACAGCTAGTAAATGGAGCCAGAGCGGGAACCCAGGTCAGTCACACTCCAAAGCTCATGTTTTTAACCACAATGCTCTACTGCCTCCCAAACATGAAACTTAGGAGGTGGTTATTTATATTTCAAAAGGACTTCATCCATGTTCAGTACAGTTAAAGCTCGTAAGGAACTGCTATCACTTGAAGATTGTTAAGAGTATCTCTGAAATTTTGTTAATTTTGAAAATGCTTTAGTTAAAACATATATTTGAGAATATATCCGTTCACTAATATCTATAAACTGTTTATGAGATATCAACTAGGAAATATTTTATAATTTTTGCATTTTCTACTAGATTTGAAACTATAAGTGATCAGTTAAGATTTGTCCAATGAATGAGTTTCTCTGTTGGTAGTAATGCTGAATGTTCCTTTCCCAGAGGATTTCTTTTAAATGGATTGAATATCCACACTAATACTGGAAGTCTGCCTTATCGAGAATAATTAGGGCCTGAAAAGGCTGTTTATATAAATCCACGTCAAACAGGGACTAAAACTTCATAGTAAATGGGAGAGGAGGTAGGAGGAGGGAAAGTAGGACTGGTACTTTATTTTGAAAATATAACCATAATTTATAAAAACACTTTTCTCATATTTAACAAAATCTAGCTTATAGTTACAATTCTAATTTATAAAATAAGCAAAGAATAAATGTTAATTTTTTAACCTAATTTTGTCACTTACCTGCTGGTACAAAATAAAATGCTTTAATCTATTTTTGTTTTTTTGCACATGATTATGAAGAGGGTCATTTTTGCAAAAGTATTAGAGGAGTTCACTGATTTTTTCCAAGGGCCTTTTAGTAATCTCTTAATAACTAGATGTATTTCAAGTGCCTATTGTATTATTGTTGAATTTTTTTCTCTTCTATTGCTCTGCCAGATTCTGGCTGCTAATGGCTTTATATATAATTTCACTAATATTTATTCCATTAAGTCCTGAATCTTTTGCAAAATTTGTGATTTTTACTTTGTAACATTGTAACAATTAGTTCTTATATAACGAACCCTGAGATCAGAAGAACCTCCATACTGGAATCTTTTAAGTTTAATTGTCCATTGTTTGAATATGTTTCACAGTTGCAGGAACTTATGGGATGTGTCTAGTTCTGTCTATTAGGATTTTTCTTATCTGTGTATTTAGTGTGCTAGAACTTTTTAATAAATATTTCCGGTTCAATTAATGGATGCAACCAAGATTTTGTTTGGGAATAGGCTCAGGGAGGATTTGGGAAGCTGAATAGAGGCTTCTATTACCAGGTTTTCTTTCTCTCTCTCTGGCTGTTAGTTCTTAGTTATCTTTAAAGGGACCTTTTCTTCTGTCTGCTTGTTAAATGTCAGTATTCTTTTGGAGTCTGTGGCTTTCTTTTTTTTTTTTCACTTTGCTTATTCTCTCTAGGTAATTATCCAGATCCATGTCTTTAATTCCCATATTAGTTGACAGTGGCCCTGGCTTCTCTTTGCACCTTCAAATACCCTCCTTGAGTGTCATATAGATATGTCTTATACTACACATTTGAAACTGAATTGTCTCTTTATTCCAACTCTATTAAAAAACAAAGCTTATCTTTCTCCTGGTTTCTGGCCTACCTCTCCAGTCTTGTCTTCTGCCACTTCCCATTGGTCCTCCTCCCTAAGCCACACTGAATTACTGGCACTTTCCTGAAAGCACCATGGTGTCTCTAATCTGGTGTCCTTTGTTCTGAAATGCACTTTCTCTTACTTTCCTATACCCAACCATCTTTTACTCTAGCTTGCAAGATATGGTTCAAGCATTACTTTTACTGGAAAACTTTATCCTCTTCCTCACCTTCCTAGGCTGGGTTAAATGTGAGAAAAGATGATGAAGTAAAAAGTGATAGAAAGCTAGGAGAGGAGATAGTATTTGCTTGATTATGTCTACCTTTTCCTCCCTGCTGTTGCTTAACCTATGCTTAGGGAGGTTGATTTTGGCCATGATATGTTTATCAGGGCTACAGAGGAAGCACTCGCAGCTCTGTTTTGTTACTGCCTGTACAGAGCTAGATGCTTTGAGGCTCTGTTGAGATACATGGAATTTTAGAGCTTTTGGCCAGTTGTTTCCAGTTTGGCCAGTTTCCTAGCTGATCCAGAGAGAAGGGGCATCCGTAGAAGAGACAGTGCCTCTCCAACTATTCCTCACTTTATCCTTGTCTTGTGAAATTTTAATCTCTACACAGTGTGCTATAGTAAGAGGTAGATGTCCTTGTTTTAGCTAGGTATTTGCTGATACCCTCTAGTTCCCAAATATTAAAGACTCTCAGGAGGGGCAAATCATCTCCTCTTGTTTCCTTGGGTTATCTGCTACTGTGATTTGATGGAGAGCTATAACAAATGATATTCTGTATCTTTTTATGTGAGCCTCTCATTCTACCCATTTGGGGATTTAAATAGCAATTCTCCTTTGCAGAAACTGTAACTGGGTACTAGCTGGCATTTCTCCTTGGGACAGGTAGAAGGTATGGGTTCTTAAAACTAATTATGATTATGGTAATCTAATAATAATAATGATAGCAAACATTTATATAATATTAACCACATGCTAAGCACTCTTCTAACTCCTTAACTCTAATATTAACCCTATGAGGTACTTTTATTATCCCTACTTAATAGGTGAGGAAAGTAAGGTACAGAGAGGCTAAATAACTTCCCAGAGTCATCCAGTTAGTGAGAGATGGAGCCAGTGTTCAAACCTAGGCAGTCTGGTACCAGCATCTGTACTCTAAACCAGGGACTGGTGAACTTTCTATAACAAGTCAGATAGTGAATATTTTAAGCTCTGTCGCAACTCCTCAGCTCTGCATTGTAGTGTGAAAGCAATCATAGACAGCTTGTAAAAGAATGGGTATGGCTGTATTCCAGTAAAATGTTAGTATTTACAGAAACGGGTTGCAGGCAGGGTTTGGCCTGAGAGTTGTAGTTTGCCCACCCCTGCTTCTAAACCAGTGCTTTTCAAAGTGTGTGTTGTGGGTTGGTCCTTGTGATTTCTTCTTTAACCCTTCAGTTACTTAGAAGTGTATTGTTCGTTTCCAAACATTTGGAGAATTCTGATTTAATTCTGTTTTTGTCAGAAAACATGGTCTGTATTTTAATTTTTTTTTTAAAGATTTTATTTTTCCTTTTTCTCCCCCAAGCCCCCCAGTACATAGTTGTTTATTCTTAGTTGTGGGTCCTTCTAGTTGTGGCATGTGGGGGGCTGCCTCAGCATGGCTTGACGAGCAGTGCCATGTCCGCGCCTAGGATTCGAACCGGCAAAACACTGGGCTGCTGCAATGGAGTGCGCGAACTTAACCACTCGGCCATGCGGCCAGCCCCTGTATTTTAATTTTTAAAAATTTGTTTAGGCTCATTTTGTGATTCAAAATTTTGTGATTTTATGAAGCTTCATGTGCACTTGGAAAGGATAAAAATATGTATTCTTCTATTTCCTTTCTCTCTTTCTCTTTATTGTGCTATTGTTATCATTCATTTTACTTCTACATATTTTGTAAAGCACATAATAACTATTGCTGTTTTTGCCTTAAACAGTTAGTTGTAAAAGAAAATTAAAAGCAAGAAAAGTCTTATATATTTGCCATTTGAGCACCAATCATTCGTATATGTAAATTAAGTCTCTCTTTGTTATCATTATCTTTCTGCCTAAAGAAACTTCCATTATCATATCTTGTAGTGCAGGTTTGTTGATAAATTTTCTCACCTTTTGATTACTTGAAAAAGACTTTATTTTGATCCAGTTTTCAAAAGATACTTTTGCAATTCTTTGTTGACTTTTTTTTCCTTTCTCAGAGGTTATTCATTGTCCTCTGACTTTCATAGTTTCAAATGAGAAGTCTCGTATTATTTTTTAATCTTTGTTCCTCCATACCAAAATTGTCTTCTTTTTTTCTGGTTGCTTTGAAGATTTTTCTCTCTAGCACTGGTTTCAGCAATTTGATTACCATGTGTGTTTTTTCTGTGTGTTTGATTATCCCATTTGCAGTTTATTGAGCACCTTGTATTTGTGGGTTTATGGTTTTCATCAAATTTAGAAAATTTTAGCCATTATTTCTTTAGTTTTGTTTTATTTTTCTTTTCCTCAATCTTTTTTCTCCTTTTGGAACCACAATTACCTGTATGTTAGACCAGTTGATATTTTTCTAAAGGTAACTCAGGCTCTGTTAATTTTTTTCCTGTTTTTTTCTGCTCTTTATTTTGGATAGTTTCTGTTGCTGTGTCTTCAAGTTCATTTATCTTTTCTTTATTGTCTAAGCTGTTATTAATCTTTCAGAGTGAATTTTCATTTCACATAATTTAACATTTATTTTTACAAGTTCTACATGTTCTTTTATATCTTTAATTTCTCTTTTTATTCTTTATGTTTGTTTTAAAATAATTTTTCAGCATCTTGAACATTTTCATTTTAACAGCTAATGTCTCCTAATTTTAGTCATCTCTGTGATTCCTGGATCTGTTTATATTAACTGATTTTTCTCCTGGTTATTGGTCACATTTTCCTCTTTCTTCAAATGTCTAGTAATTTTTTTTTTAAAGATTTTATTTTTCTCCCCAAAGCCCCCCACTACATAGTTGTATATTTTTAGTTTTGGGTCCTTCTAGTTGTGGTATGTGGGATGCCACCTCAGCGTGGCCTGATGAGCAGTGCCGTGTCTGTGCCCAGGATCTGAACTGATGAAACACTGGGCTGCCGAAGCGCGGTGCGCAAACTTAACCACTCAGCCACAGGGTCAGCCCCAGTAATTTTTTTTTTATTGGATGCTACATATTGTGTATGTTACATTCTTGACCCTTTGTGATCTCTGGGAATTGTTGGCTTTAGCTCCCGAATAATTGTTCTTTTTCCAGAATTTGTTCTTTGCATGGCCTCATGGATTTCACCTTATGTGTGTAAAGATTGGCGTTCTCAAGAGGACCCATAAACACATTTTCCAGAGCTTTTTCTCTACTTTGCAAACTCTAGCCATCTTGGCCTCTCTGAACTCCAGGCTCTGTCTTCTCAATTTGTCAAGGCTCCTGGCCCCTATTTGGATTTCAGCTTTCTGTGCTGTAGTCTGGAAATTGCCTCTTAGATGAAAACTAGGGCTATTGCAGGACTTACTTTTTTTGTTTCCCCCTCTTCCAGGGTTCACAGGTCTTCACTTCCTGTTATGAATGTCGGAAAACATTTCTTTCGTATATCTTGTACAGTTTTCTAGTTGTTGATGGCAGGAGGGCAAGTTCAGATCCTGATAATCTTTCATGGCCAGAAGTCCATCGTTCATATTTCTTAACTTCTCTCATACTTCCCATCTGACTGTCTCCTAGTTCTCAACTCTGTCTCTTCTTTTCCCTCTAATCACCTATTTACCTCTTTCACTGAGTTTTAAATTTCATTTATTTTATTTTTCATTTCTGGAAATTCTGTTTGCTTCTTCAAATTGACTTGGATACTCGTATTCTTGGCTCATATGAAGATATTTTGAAGCTTTAATTTTATTTCTCTACTCACATTAAGCTTATTTTATATCATCTGATAATTCCAATGTCTGATGTTTTTAGGACTGCTTTTGCTATTTGTTATGACTTCTTGATTCTCACTCATGGTCCCTTATTTCCTGTGATTATTGTTGGGGGGGGGGGGTTGTTTGTTTATTTTAAGTTTATTTTTACTGAATTGCTACCTGTGGGAATTCTTTGAGGGACAATGGATTGAGGTTTCAGTCCTCCACATAGGATTTATATTTGCCTATGCCACATTGCTGAAGATGCTTGAAGACTCTGCAATTCTTAAGACCACTCTGAATGAAGTTTTCCACTCGAAGGATTCCTGATTAATGTGGATTTAGGCCCTACAACCATGTGAAGGCTGCTTGTGGCTACAAATTTTCAGGGAGGTTTTTCTCGCCTTTCATGCATTGCCAACCCCTTCTTTATAAAGGGATGGTTTCTTGTTTTCCCATTCTCTGAGGAGTTCACTGTTGTACTCAGAGGTCTGCAATTCAAATGCCCACCTTCGGCAGGCCCTAACCTTTATCTCCTATTCCTGTTCAGCCTACAGAGCAAACATCAGGCTTATCAGTATTTAGCTGATACTTTTAGAGTTAAAGAGAGTGTAGGAGCTCTCTTACCCTCCAAGGTTCCCATAGGAAATCACTGTGTTTTTGTTCTCAGATTTCTTAATTCCTTGACATCTCCGCAGTGCATTTAAAAAGATGTTTTTAAATTTTATCTAGCATATTTAGTTTTGGCAGGAGAGATGTTTAGTTTGTCAATCCTACTGTTGGAAATGGAAGTCTCTCTTCTGTTTCTTAATGTGGAGAATCACACATGTGCAAACATTAACAAGATAAAATATATCCAGCCTTTTTCTATGAGGGCAATAAAATATCAGTGTGTAAGTTTTTATTTTCTAATACCCATGAGTAGAATTTGTTTACAATTTATATTTTGGTCTCTTTTTTATTTGTTTGCCTTTTTATTCCCTCCTGGACTTCTTGGACAAAATTCAGCGCTTGGTTTCAGTTGGACTGGATTCAAAGAATGCAGTTTGTGTTTGGGACTGGAAAAGGGGAAAAATGTTATCTATGGCTCCTGGTCACACAGATAGAGTAAGTATTCTCCTTTGGGTTTCTAATGGGTACTGGATGGGAAGAGGCCAGAGGAGAGTCAAGGGGGTTTATGTTTCTGTGTGTTGTTATTGCCAGATAGCTCATATGTAATTAAAAATTTAAAGTACAATTGTGAATACTATAAAATTTTAGAATGAATATGTATTATAGTACTCAAAAACATGACTCGATATGTATAGTGTTAACACAAAACTTTAAACCCAGTGTTTGCTTCAACAAAAATGATGAATTTTAAGTTATTCAGACCTTAATTTAAAAATTGAATGGTTCATGCCTAGGGTCTGTTTAGTTTGGTTTACCACTAATTTATTACATAAGTATTACAGTTAAGGTGAAAAAATGCTGTTACTTTTAAAATAATGTATTAGTGTTAATATTTTAGAAATTAACATTTTTTACTTTGGAAACTTGTTAAAAATATATTCCTATTCCAGGTTGTAGAAAATTAATATAAAGAATACTTTGTAGTCAGCTTCTTAATTAAATATTACACTACTTTTATAAGCATCAACAATTTTATCATAAAGTCTTAAAAAAGTTGGATTTTTTTTTGTGTGTAGTAAAATCCCAAGCTGAACTAGCACAGAAGATGTAGTAATTGATTCTGTTTTGGGGGATCTATGAATCTGTGAAAGTTGTATAGAAAATTTTGTGTATATTTGCACTTTGGAAAATAAACTTGGTTTTCAGCAGATTCTCAAAGGGGTACACACTCACAAACAATTTAGATAATTAAGTGTTAGGTGTATTTTATTAGACAGTTGTGTATTCTGACACTTGGATCAAAGCATTTCACACATCAGTACTTTAGATTTAGTAAATAGACTGATTATTATGAAAAATGATACTGTCCTTAGAAGTTCTAAAAGTATTTTTGTGGTTAGTATTTTAAAGTTGCATCAATATGTTTTTCATATAATCTGTATTATGGTGAATGTTAAACATTAATTTATAAGATGTATTTTTTCATTATTTGAGAGGTAGTAAGCGTTTTAGGTAATTATGCAGGCAGATGTCAAAGAAACAGGCTGAAGACTACCAGGTTTTTTTCTGCTATGAAATTCTTTTTCAAATATTAGTTTGTCTTTCATTTATTGTTAAAGTGCATGTTTCTAATGCATATTTTATTTCATCTGGGTTTTTTTGATTTTCTTTTGTAACAAAAGTGGTTTGTATTTATGTAGAATTTATGGAATCTTAGAAAAGAGCAAAGCCTGGGGATCTCCAAAATTTAGGTATAAGTTACTTTTGTTTGACTCGTAAACAATAAAAAAAAAAGCTAAAAAATGATAAAGTTTTTACTGTGAAATAAATGTTTGGATCCTTTATGTAAGTAGTTCTGTGTCTATTTCTAGCTATATAAGTCTAAAGTCTGTGTTCCAATAAGTATCGTTCCTCTCTAGAAATTATGCACGCACCTGTCTCATGCCCTAGTTCTAAGCCGTTCTTATTATTTATGGACTGAATTTTTTAAAAAATTAAAAAAAGGAGGTGTTAATTTTCACTCCGCTAGTGCCTTCATAAAGTTCCTAGAAAATACGAGTAGTTTTTGTTCCTTATCACTTACATATTTACTTTATCTCTTTATAAGATTTTGAAGCATAGGATTCTGATTATTATTTATTGAGGAATGTTGTTCTATGATAGGTAAGGTTTTGTGCTATTTGGTATTTTGGACAGAATTCTTAAATGATTCTGAAAATAAGTATTTTAACCATGAATCTGATTTGTTTACAGATATTTGATATTTCTTGGGATTTGTACCAGCCAAATAAACTTGTCAGCTGTGGTGTAAAACATATCAAGGTACTAGAAGGGTCTTGTTTTATAATAGTCATGTTTACTTATTCTTTGCCACTAAGTACATATCACACTATTTACAATTTAGGCTAGTTTTAGGATTTTGGCAGCACTATTTTTTAAAATGTCAACGTTTTGCATGTTATGTTCAATCTAACAAATATTTATTGTGTAGTTACTGTGGATAAGACACTGTAAGGGATATAAGTATGAATAGGGAATTAACAAAACACTTTCCATAAAGGAATTTATAGTCTACTGAAGTAGGCATTACTGTATTCATCTTGTTTCTTCATGTTTCGCTGACAAAGGAAAATGTGAGAATAGTAAACTAAGTAAACTAAGAGGTTTTCATTCAGAAAGATAGAATGGTATAATAGAAGCAACATGGGTAGAGTTGGCTTTGCCACTTACTAGCTGTTTGAGCTTTTTTCACATCTTAAAACTGTGGCTGTTGTTACCACCCTCATAGAGTTGATGATTAAATAAGGCAGTATATATGCAAATGCTTGTCATAGTGCCTAGAACATGGTCACCTTTCTGCAAGTGTTATCTTTTCCTCTCTCTCTCTTTCCTCTGATTTGACCTCAGCCTTTGATAGCCACTGTTTACTTTGCTTATGAAAGCTCTGAGAGTTGTTTTATAATTATAATTCAGGTTTTGAAGCCCATGTAGTCAGTGGTGATATTCATTCTTATGTTATAGTTGCTTTTAATTCCTTGGTGCAAATTGGAAATACTCCCTTTCCTCCCACGATCTGATGTAACAATTCCTTATAACAGTTAATTCCTAGTAAGTAAGGTTCTGTGTTTACCTTGTTTCTTTTGATATGCTTACTTCCATCCACATTTTCTCCAAAGCATCTTTAGCTGCTGCTGCAATTCTTGTTTTGGTATTCTAGTACTGATTTGATAATGAATAGTATTAAATCTTTATTTTTTTCAACAAATATTCAACAACAAAAGGCTCTATGCTAGGTGTAAGGTACATAGTATAAGCACTGTGAAAGAAATTTTTGTCTTGTTCATCTTTGATGAAAAGGTGATGTTTGACATAGGACATGATATATATTAACTGCTTAATAAATTATTGGCAAATTAAAGAGATCTTACTGCTGCTTTATATTGTAAATAAAGCTAAAAGTTTAATTTTCAGGTTTTTTAGAAACATCTTCTCAAACTAAACAAACTGTGTTTTCATAGGATTACATTTCTTTTCCTTTGGTAGAGGCAATGAATAGTATGGAGGTTCTCTTTGCAGGCAATATATGTGAGGAAACTAAGTCCCAAAGATGATCTAGACCTGCACTGGCCACTACAGTAGCAGCTAGCCACATGTAGCTGTTTAAATTAATTTAAATTAAATTAAATTTAATATTCATTTCTTCAGTCACACCGGCAGTCACATTGCAAATGCTCAAGAGCTACAAGTATATAGTGGTTACTGTATTGGACAACATGTATATAGAGAGATATAAATGTATAGTTATGGAGCATATCTAAATATATATAGAACATTTTCATCATCACAGAAAGTTTTATGGACAGCTTTGATCTGGATTCTAGAACAATAGTTCTTAACTCTTGTTGAGCATCAAAATCATTTGGATACCTGGGCTTCACTCTCCAGAGATTCTGTCTCAGTTTATCTCACTGGGCCCCAGGCATGTTTTATAATTTCCCCAATGTGATTCTAATGTTCAGCCAAAGTGGGAATCACTGAGCTAGAGGAAAATAATAGATTGAAGTTGGGACTTGCTGAAAGGAAGAGAACCAGCTATTCTTATCCACAGAAGTCATGGAGCTTTTAAATTAAAAAATCATAAAGTTTCATTGAGTAAAGCATTCATTAGTCATTTGAATGGATAAGTGTCGTAATTTTTAGTTCTTTGAGGCTTCAAGGTTTTAAACTAAGATCTTTAGGTCTTAAAATAAGATCTTGAAGATCAGGTAAGATTTTTAAGTATATAATATTAACAAATTAGATTATTTTAAATGGTAATTTACTTATTATAAAGTTGAATTTATTCTCTGGTCCTAATTTCTTAATGTAGAACTATTTAATTTGTATATCCCTGCCCTACTCTATTTTTGTTTCTTTATTTTTCTCTGAAAATGGTTAAAATTTACCTGAATCTACATAAAAGAACAAAAATGCTGGTCATGAAGATTTATGTTTGACTTCCTTGTCTTCTCCCAAGGATGAACAAATTATTCCAAATGTGTATCTCTCTTATTTTTAAGGTTTACAAGTAACAGAATTGCTCAGCTTTGAAAATATCACGAGAGCAACCTACTAATCACTCCCCTCCCCCATCTTTACTCTCTTGATCAGAGATCGAATATTTGGTTTGGTCCTTTTTCCTGTTAGTGTATGGTGTCTTATCTTCATTTTTCATTAGTAACCCATTCCCAACTTTTTTACCTAAGTTTCATGTAGACTGTTTTCAGAAGCCTAAGGGAAGCATAGCATATTTTAAAAATAATCTAGTTCAATTCCCCTTATTCTTACAGATAAGGATTGAAACCAGTGACTTATCTACTATAACATAGCTATTGACAACACTAGGATGAGGATGTGAATATTGAGTGCTATTATATCATAAGGGAATTTCTTAGGTAATTTCTAGTCTGCTGCTTGAATATAGCATCAAGGTATTGGAAATGTTTTACTTTATTTTATAAGCGTTCTTTGATAATTTTGATTATTTTTTGTACCTTTTAGTTCTGGAGTTTATGTGGAAATGCTCTGACCCCAAAACGAGGGGTTTTTGGTAAGACTGGTGATCTTCAGACAATATTGTGCCTAGCCTGTGCAAGAGATGAATTAACATATTCTGGTGCACTCAATGGAGATATATATGTTTGGAAAGGAATTAATCTGATACGAACAATACAAGGAGCCCATACTGTAAGTATATTTAAATATTTTTAAACACTTTTAGTTAACTACTTATCTTCTTATCCTAGAACAAAAGATTACATAATATAGCACTTTCTAATCAATTCAGTTACTTGAAAAATGCTATTATAACTGAATTTGTTTGTTTTCAAGATTTCAATGAGGAAACGTTATACAGTTAGACGCATGGAAATTTATTTGTGTAATTAGTATCTTGTTCAAACCATTGCTTTAGTGTCTTTCTCAGAGTATGGTCATGCATTGCTTAATGACAGGGATACATTCCGAGGAGTGCATCGTTAGGTGATTTCATTGTTGTGTGAACATCATAGAGTGTGCCTACATAAACCTAGATGGTATAGCCAATTACACACCCAGGCTATGTGGTACTAATCTTATGAGGCCACCATGGTATATGTGGTCTGTCATAGACTGTGCAGCACATGACTGCAGTGTTGGAAAAAAGCTTGTTAAATTCATCCTAAAAGTATTCTAGATTAACCACATTAGAATAAGATAGTGATCTAGTGGCTAATTTACCAATGGAAAATTTGGGACAGTTCTAGAAAAGCATAAAACTTTTTAATTTTTTTTTTTTTTTGCGGAAGATTAGCCCTGAGCTAACATCTACCACCAATCCTCCTCTTTTTGACTGAGGAAGATTGGCCCTGAGCTAACATCTGTGCCCATCTTCCTCTACTTTATATGTGAGACGCCTACCACAGCATGGCTTGATCAATGGTGTGGAAGTCCGTGCCCTGCATCTGAACCAGTCAACCCTGGGCTGCTGAAGTGGAGCACTCGAACTTAACTGCTAAGCCACCAGGCAGGCCCCTATAACTTTTAAATTTTAATATCACTGATTCGTTAAGTGAGTGGCAAAGGAATTTAATTTTTGTACCTCATGAGATTTTCATATCAAAAAGTTATCAAACCAGGAAAAAAGATCTGTTGTTAAAACCTTTTAGTGTTTTTTGATTTGGGCTTTTTGACAGTTGGATCCCTCAGATAGTGAAGGGAGCTAGAGAGCACAGAGCTGTCACGTTGTTAGCAGTAAGATCAAGTAGAAAAGTTATTAAATATATTAATATGAACCACTGCTAAATATATAATGTGTTATGCGTTAAACATATTAAAGAACTACTTAGAACAGGACTTGCTTTAAGCAAAATGCCTAAAGACTAGAAATACCAGATTCTTTTCCACAAAGGTTATGGCAGTTCACATTTTCACCATCAGTATATAAAAATACCAAACCCTTCCTCATGCTTATCAGCGCAGGATGTGATCATGATTGTAAATTTTTGCTTGTCTTTTGGGTGAAAATAGTAACTAACTTCTTGTTTTAGTTTTATTCCCTGTTTGTGAAATTTCATATATTAATTGACTACTTGAAATTTCATTTTCTTTTAATTGGCTTTTCTTATCCTTTGCTCTTTTTTGGTTTTTGTTGGTGTTGGACTTTCTTTCCTTTATTTATTTGTATATCAGGGATTTAACTTTTTGACAGTCATACACATTGCAAATATTTCCCCAATCTGTTTGTCTTTGCTTATGATATCTTTTCTCATATGAAAAATTTAAAAATTTTCCTTTATGGTTTGTGATAACCTGCCATGCATAAAATGATCTCTCACAGCCAAAAGTTACGTAAGTGTTCTGACTTTTTCTAACATATTTGTTTTATGTTTTGCATTAAGAATTTTATGTAAATATTTTTTATCTGTAATTCATTTTTATATATGATATATGGTTTAACTTTATGTTATGCTCATATCATTAAATATCACCTTAGTCATATATTGAGTTTCTATTTACACATAAATTTATTTCTAGGTTTTCATTTGTATTTTCTGATGTTTTTGTTGATTCCTATCTCATATCAAAATCTTTTAAAGTGGGTTTCTGCCTTATATAGTAGATTTTCTTAAAAAGCATATCGTATTAAATTATTTTATTTCTTCTTCTAGGCGGGAATTTTTAGCATGAATGCTTGTGAAGAAGGTTTTGCTACTGGTGGCAGAGACGGCTGTATTCGTCTTTGGGATTTAACTTTTAAACCAATTACTGTGATTGATCTCAGGGAAACAGACCAGGGATACAAAGGTAATAAGAAAACAGATGTCTTATTACTAGGCAAATTCTAAATGTACCAAGGATTGTCTGTGTCTTTCACTAGACATAAGTGAGACTTACATTTGTCCCTTTATACTGTGTATATTTAATTGAAATCCTTCTATTGAAGAGGAGAAACTTTGCCTAAGATAATCTAGGTTTACTGTTATGAGAAAGATTATTTCATATGTCTAATGCCTGTTATAATGGGACCTACAGAGACATGTGATAGGTACTTACTTTGGTAACCTTGGATTCTGAGAACGTTTTGCTGTTAGAATGCTGGATGTAACTATTTAGCGAATAAACTGTTGAAAATAAAGCGTGTTGACATTTGGGGGAACTTTTGTTCAGGATGATTTAAATGCGTGTGGATGTGTTTTTCCTTCATCCAAATTTGTCAGCCATCAGGAGATATTTTTTTCTTTTGGGGATTTTAAAAAGTTGGTGTAATAAAACAGAATCTTTCACTATAGAAATAAACATATTTTCACTATTGTGGTATCATAAGAGTAGGATTGGAAGTTACACAGTTTTATGTATAAGCCATGTTTTAGTTGTTTACCAGGTGTGTGACCTCGGGCTGCATTATTTAACCTCATCTGTAAAATGAGAATAAGAATAACTGTCTCATAGGATTAAATGAGTTAATAGGCGTAAAACGTTTAGAAGAGTGTCTGACACATAATAATCATCCAGTAAATGTTAACTGTTATAGCATTTTCATTAGTTTTGCTGAGCATTATTGTACTTTAAAGTTTACAAAATAATTGGACACTTTTTCTTATTTGATCCTCACAACAGCATTGTGAGGTACACAGCCCCTTTATGTTGGCCGTGTTATATAGATGAGAAAACTGAGAGAAACACTAGCTTTCCTGAGGTTACAAAAAGGATTATGGAGTTTACAGGAAAAGTGGAAGTCTCTCTTCTTAATGATTTTTTGAGCAGATTGAAGAAATGAAATATAGACACATGAAAAGTCAGATTATTATACTAGAAAAATAATATAATTCCATAAACGTAACCCCTGAGGGGCTGGCCACGTGGCCGAGTGGTTAAGTTCTCGCGTTCCGCTGCAGGCGGTCCAGTGTTTCGTTGGTTCGAATCCTGGATGCGGACATGGCACTGCTCATCAAACCAGGCTGAGGCAGCGTCCCACATGCCACAACTAGAAGGCCCCACAACGAAGAATATATAACTATGTACTGGGGGGCTTTGGGGAGAAAAAGGACAAAAATAAAATCTTTTAAAAAGAAAAGTAATCCCTGAATAATTAACTTTTTGGATGATACAAACTGTGTTATATAAGACTTTGGCTGAGGAAGTGGTCAGACTATGACTCAAGTTGTCTAATATGGAAGAAGAGTGTATGTCTTGAAGGATGGGTAGAAATTAGGTATATAAAAACAGAGAAATAGGGGCTGGCCCCGTGGCCCAGGGGTTAAGTTCACGTGTTCCTCTTTGGCAGCCCAGGGTTCACCAGTTTGGATCCTGGGTGCAGACATGGCGTCGCTTGGCAAGCCATGCTGTGGCAGGTGTCCCACATATAAAGTAGAGGAAGATGGGCACGGATGTTAGCTCAGGGCTGGTCTTCCTCAGCAAAAAGAGGAGGATTGGCAGCAGATGTTAGGTCAGGGCTAATCTTCCTCAAAAAACCAAACAAACAACAATAGGAACAAAACAAACAAAACGAGCAAACAAAAAACAGAGAAATATCATTCCACATAGAAAACAATATGGATAAATGAAGAAAATGTGTGGATCAAAGACTTGCTGATCCCTTTTCTGTTATATTTAAGGTATAAAAGATACAAAAATTAATGTTGATTAGGCAGATTTGCATTCTGTTATCACAGCATTGATCTTAAATACAATTCATTTTTTACTAGGTTTGTCTGTGAGGAGTGTTTGTTGGCGAGGTGACCACATTCTAGTTGGAACACAGGACAGTGAGATTTTTGAAATTGTGGTACATGAAAGAAATAAACCTTTCCTGATTATGCAAGGGCATTGTGAAGGTGAACTTTGGGCACTTGCCATCCATCCTACTAAACCTTTGGCCGTGACTGGAAGTGATGATCGTTCAGTCAGGTAAGCAAATCATAAGGTAATTGCATAGGCTGGATTTTGTTGTTAGCTAAACACAAGAAAAACTTTAAAAAAAATTTGGATTTAAATTTTATCAGCTTATAGTATAACATGAATATAATTTACAGGTACTTAAAATTAATAGAATTAACTATTTATGAGATTTGGTTTTTTCCCTTAAAAACATAAGTTGGCATTTTTTTCATATCAGATTACAGTGCAACCTCCACCCTTTTAATGGCTGTTTAATATTCCACATGGATATACTGGAATTTATTCAACTAATCCATTATTGATGAAAGTTTAGGTTCTTCTGGTTTTGTGCTATTAAATACAATGATATCAATGACTATCCTTATATTTAAGCCATTTTCTACATGTGTAAATATGAATATCTCTATGGTAAATTCTTAGCAGTGTTCAAAGGATATATGCATTTTAAATTTTGATAATGCTTTATGCAGAGGCAACAACAGTTTACATACCTATCAACAATGTATAGCCGAGTCCATTTTCCCACACCTTTGCCAGCGCTAATTATTATCCCAAAAGGTAAAAAGTAATACCTTGTTATGTTTTGAAAACATGTATTTTTCTCATATTGAGTGGTGTTGAGTGTGTTTTCATATATTTGGAGGACATTTGTATTTCCTTTTCTGTGAGCTGTCCAAGCTCTTTGCTTATTTTCTATTAGTTCATTTGTCTTTTTCTAGTTATTTAAAAATAGGATCTAATAACATGTCTACATATTAAAGAAAGTAGCCCTTTTTCTATGACAGTGGTTCTCAAAGTGTGGTTTTTGACCAGCAGCATCAGTATTACCAGGGAACTTGTAAGAAATGCAAATTCTCATGACTTATCCAGGACCTAATATCAGAAGTTCATTAATTTGTGTTTTAACAAGACGTCAGGTGGCTATGATATACACTAAAGTTTGAGAACCACTGGTTAATGTGTTGAGATGTTTCTTCCACTTTATCACTGTCTTTTTTTCCTATTTCATCTGTAAATATTTCCATTTGTAGCTCTAAAAGATAACTCTAAACATCACCACAGTACACACCACAACAACACATAGTGCAGCACACAGCATTACTTTGGCTTCTTAGAATTAGGCTCCAAATAAGGTCCGCATAATGCAATTGTTGATATGTCCTTTAAATTTCTTTTATTCTATAGCTTTCTTCCTTCATTTTTTTGTGTTCTTACAGTTTATTTGTTCAAGAAAATAAGTGTTTGCCCTCTGGACTTCCCCACCTTCTGGATTTGGCTAATAGCGTACTCATAGCATATTTTAACATATCCTCTCTTCCATGTAACCTGTAAACCGATAGTTAGATCTAGAGTTTTGATGAGATGCACTTATGAATTTTTACCAAGAATATTTCTTAGGTGGTGATATGTATCCTTGTTTGATGGTGTGTGATATGAAGTCTCTTTTTTTGTCATGTTAGCAGCCATTGATGGTTTTTATATAGATCACTGTTTCTCAACCTTTTTTTAAATTGTTGCTTTCCTAATGAGATGTTTCAAACTTTTTTCCCTGGTCACACCTCCTCCCTATGAAATTTTAACACCACGAAAACCTGTATATCTGTTTTTCTACTATGGCCCTTCAGAGAGCCACAAACAATTGTAGTATTTAAAATTTCCATCCTTAAGAACTAATTTTTAGCCCCTTTGGCGCAATATTGCCCCTATCGAGAATGCATGACCTAGATCTATTATTTTATTAAGAGTATCAAATGGTGGTATTCTAACTTTTTTTTTTATCATTTATTTTTCATTTATTAGCTACCATATTTCTATAAAGAGAATTTCTCTTTGTCAACTATTTAGCTATCCTGGGTACAATTTGTACAGGAAAAGCAGAAAAGTGCTTAATTCTTTCCCATTTACTAGTTTAAAAAATATTTAGTTTCCTAGAATCCTTTCTATGATCTATTCACATTTCTTGCCATTTTTTTGTGTAGGGTTGTAGATCTTTTTCTCCTTTATTTTTAGCAGCTCTTTATATATTATCTATATAATATATCCTTACCCTTTGTGACCTAAGTTGCAAATAATTTTTTTTCTCCTGAGGAAGATTAGTCCTGAGTTAACATCAGTTGCCAATCTTTTTTTGCTTGAGGAAGATTAGCTCTGAGCTAACATCTGTGCCAGTCTTCTTCCACTTCACATGTGGGTTGCTGCCACAGCATGGCTGATTGAGTGGTGGAGGTCTGTGCCCCGGAACCGAACCCATGAACCTGAACTACCGAAGTGGAGTGTGCCAAATCCAACCACTACACATGGGGTTGGCCCCGCAAATAATTTTAATAATTTTCGCCAGTTTGTTACTTGCTTTTTACTTTGTTTGGGTTTTTTTTTGCCGTGCAAAAGTCTTTCTGTTGTTATTTTCTTTTATATAGCTGAATTTATCAGTATTTTCTTTTATGACGTCTGAGTTTTCTATCAGAGAAATCTTCCCCAAAGTTAAAAAGTTTTCCAATATATTCTTCTAGTACATTAGTGGTTTTATTTTTTATGTTTAACTCCTAATCTGTGTAAAGTTTACTTTAGTGTAAGGATTGAAGTGGGGATGCAACCTAATTCTTTACAGATAACTACTGATTTTTTAAATAATATGTTAATCAGTCATGCCATTTACTGTCATTGTGCTGCTTGGTTTTATCGGGGTGGGAGATGCCATAGCTCTGTGTCCAGGTGGAAATTTGCTGTGGGGCTACACTTTACCTGTGTGCTTTGCTAGGAACTATTTTATAGTTCCTTTCATTTTAGGAGAACTACTGTTAGCTGCTGCATAGCTGTTGAAAAAAGGGCAGCTGGTCCTTTAAAAAGTAATTGCTCAGGCTTGTTTCTATTATTGGTGGACAAGTTCTTTGGAAAGAACTCTTCCGTTGAAAACAACTAAAAATGCTAGTTAAAATGTAAATCACTTTAAATGTGTGTGCCAAGAACAGTCAAGAGAGTAAGGAACTGTCAGCCACATTGTGAAAGAAAATGGGAATTTAGGAGCACCAGTGGGCCAAAGCCACTTTTGCCCTGAGGACATTTTTCTTCCATTGAATAAACTTGGGTTTTGCTTATGGCTTTCTCCTGGGCCCTTGGGGCAGAAGTCAAGACCCAGGGCTGCCCAAGGAAAGTAATCCGACATACCATGCTAAAACTATAGATTAGGCTCTGAAAAAATACCTACTGCAAATTTATGTGGGATTGGAGATCTTGCTTTTTGTTTTAAGTTTTGATACACAGAAAGTATATAAAGCAGCTTGATATTGTTATTCAAACAGCGTTAATTGTTGTCAAATAACTTTACCACGGTATAAGTTTCACATGTAAGTCCTGCTTTTGCCTTATAATTTTAGATTGAATTCATTAAGAAACAGTATCAAATCTGCAACAAAAGCTAATTTCCAAAGCCATTCAGTGTTTAATAATAGAAGTTGAGGGCAGTTCTGGTTCAGAAAAATTTCAGTCTTGGCTATGAGATCAAAAATGTCTTAATAAAACCTTACTACTCCTAGCCATTAAGCTGCTGTGTGGTAGGGCAAGTCAGGGTTTTTAGCTTCTATTCCTGACAGAAATTCAGAACTGATGGTTAAATCCACAGGAGCAAAGGAAGTTCACCGTTTACACTATTGGTTCAGAAACACAATTCAAAATATTTTTGCAAAATATTTGCTAAAGAATAATACAATGAAGAAATCACAGGCTTTAAACACCTACATTTTCACAGTCTGTAAATTTGTCTAAACTTTTTTTTTCTGCGCATATTTTTTTTACCACCATCTGATTCCACTTTATGTTGTGTTGGATTAGTGCTTTCTCACTAATGTCTTTGAAAATATTCTAGCCTGTAGTTGTTCCACATAGACTATTCATAGAAGCTAATTCTTCACTACTTCAAACTTGGCATTGACTCAAATAAACAACCGAGTAGTATCAGTAACATCTGTTGACTCATTAAGATTCAAGGAAAACCACTCAAAATTATATGCCTTGCTTTTTTTCCTCACCAAAGCCCAAGTACATTGTTGTATATCCTTGTTGTAAGTCTTTCTAGTTCTTCTATGTGGGATGCTGCCACAGCATGGCTTAATAAGCAGTGTGTAGGTCTGTGCCCCGGATCTGAACCGATGAACCCTGAGCTGTGAAAGTGGAGCATGCGAACCCAACCACTATGCCACAGGGTCAGCCCTAGGCCTTGCTTTTTAATTAACCATTGGTGGTGTTTGCAACACTCATATAATTCTTTGAGCAACTGTTCTTGCCAAAAGACTAATAGTCTTAAACAGAGTTATTTTCTCTGGACATTTCTCCAGCTGCTGCAATCCAAAATGATTTAGTTAATTGATTGCCAATAAACAGCTTTCCTTGCTTGCTTAACAAATGAACCACTCAGAAACTTAGTTTTATTAAAATCTCGTAATTTTTAAATTTGTAAAGAAATTCTGTGATGAGATATTTTGTTTTAGATTTTCTAATTTCTCTGACCATTGCTTTCCTGTTAGTTGAAAATATTGTGATGAGTGCTTAGTCTGGTAATGTTAATATACATTTATATTCTTAAGACAGCTATGGTGTCATTGCATAATAAACATAATGCTTTACCATCTAATTTAATAACAGTATGATCCATACTTCACTTTGCCTTAAGAATGCAACATTCGAAGTTTACTTCTCCCTTTTTTTTTTGTTTTGACATGATATAGTAAAATGTTACCCTAAGATAATACACATAGCACTCAAAATTCTATCAGATTATAACCAGGTCACTGCAATTTGTAGTGCACTGAAGAAGCATTGCAAAGTGATGTGAGCGTCACATACCGTCTACAGTCTGTTTTGCAACAACTCAGTTCTGCCTCTGTAGTGTGTAAGTGGCCACAGACGATATGTAAACAAACAAGTGTGGCTGTGTTCCGTAAAACTTGATTTATGGTTACTGAAATTTGAATTTTATATTATTTTCTCATGTCTCAAGATGTTATTCCTTTAATTTTTTTCAACCATTTAAAAATGTAAAAACCATTCTTAGCTTGCAGACTATACAAAAACAGGGAGTGGGCTCAGTTTGGCCCACAGGCTGTGGTTGGGTGACCCCTGTGGTAGAGCATAGAAGGTCTTCAGTAAATACCATATTTGATGTTGAAACATTGAAAGTTTTCCTGTGAAATCAGGAAGAAGACAGTGATGCCCACTTTAACCATTCTATTCTTCATTATATTCAGCTATGGACTAGAAGTCTTTGTTAGCACAGTAAGGTCAAATATATGTATATATGTATATATATTTATATTTAGAGAGAGATCTAGATATTTGGATTGGAAAGGAAGAAACAACTGTCACTTGCAGGTATTACGGTTGTATACGTAGAAAGTCAAAAGGAAAATGCAGAGAAATTATTGGAATTAAAAAGAGAATTTAGCACATTTCCCAGATATAAAAACAATATTTAAAAACATTTTTTCTATAAAACAGTAACAAACAGAAGGTTTTTGTTTTTAAAGATACATACTGCTATAAAAACATTTAATAATCTGTTTCCTTTTGCTGATCTTTTCCTAACTTCTTTGGTAGATGCCTGTTCATTAAATTGTAGTCTGTCTTTGTTTTTATAATGTTTGCATTTAAAATTTTCCCTAAGTATGATTTTAGCCATATCCCACAAGTTTTGATATGAAGCAGTTTTGTTCTAACTTACTTCAAAATATTAACTAATTTTCATTAGGATTTTGTCTTTGTCCTTTGGGTTATTTGGAAATGTAATTCCTACTTTTCAAACCATGAGTATTTTCTACTCATCTTTTTGTTGTAGATTTCTAATATTAGAGTCTGGAACACACTCTGAATTTGTGTAGTCCTAAGTGTTATCTTTAAAAGACTCTATAGTACATACATATACCGCTATACTACTTATATATGTATAAATATATATATATCTCCCCTTTGATCAGGGTAGACATTGTCTACCTAAAATGAATGATTGGAAAAAACTCGTGTCATCATATTGTTTTAAAAATGAAAGATTCTGTTAACCATTGTCATTTTATGAATTCCCTGCCACAAAGTATACGTTTAAAATCTAGATTTATCTTACCTACTTAAAATGAGATTATCTTAACTAAAACTTTTCATAGAGTCTCTCATTTTTTAAGCGTACATCAGTTAACTATTATTTTAATTAAATGTTACAGGATATGGAGCCTAGTAGATCATGCACTAATAGCAAGGTGTAATATGGAAGAACCAATTCGTTGTGCAGCTGTAAATGTAGATGGAATCCATCTTGCCCTTGGGATGAAGGATGGCTCATTCACTGTACTTAGAGTAAGGTATGGTATTAGGGTAGAAATAGAAACAGATAGTAAAATTCTGTTAAATGAGATAGAATATGTAATACCCATCGTTTTTACCCATTTTCTTTTCCTTCTTTCTTAATATATATATATGTCAGATACTAGTTTCATTAAATATAAAAAACATATTTATTAAAATGACTTTGTCAGAAAATTAGGTTAACTCAAAAACCTTGGTTTTGGTGGTTAAGAATGCTTAGTCAATTAATGGCTAAGATTTTGAGCTATAAATTTGGGTCCTGACTTCCATTCCTTGATAGTATTGATTTTCAGGAAAGATCCTCCAAGGATCAAAAGGGGATTGAAAGGGGCAGAGGCGGGTGGAGTGGAGACTTTGGGGCTGTTAAAAATGAGTGAATATTTTTCTTGTTATTTGCAACTTTATGCCTTGAAAAAGATGCCTGCATCTTCTCCTTTGTTTCTATAATTAGAAAAGTTTACAAAATTCGTTAGAGCCATTAACGTCTTGTGTTGAATTATAGGTACAATTCATTCAATTGAATTCAATTGAATTCTATACAGCCATTAAAAATTTATTGTAGATTCATGCATGTTCACAAGAATAAGTGTTTATGGTATCTTTTTTTCTCTAGCTTAGTAAATGGTTGGACCATCTATCTACCTGATTGCCCAATCTAGAAACCATTAGTTTTTCTCTTTTGCCTTCGTTGTCTAGTTAATCACAGAGTTCTGAAGACTCTACTTCCTAAATAGCTCTCAAATTAATCTGCTTCCTTCCGTTCTCACCATTGTACTCTTGTGTAGGCTTCTGCCATCTTCTAACTGGGTGGTGGACTAGCGTCTCAGCTGGTCTCGCTACCTCTTGTTTTGCTTCCTTCAAGACCTTTTTTCAGTCTACAGTTATGGTGATGCCTTTTAAAACACATTTGTTTGCATCCCTCCTCTTTTAAGAATATGATAAAAGCTTTGCACTGTCCTTAGGATGAAGTTCATAATCCTTAACGTAGCCTGTAGTGCCTCTCTCCAGTCTGTTACTTTCTACCTCAATCTTTTTCTTTCAACATATATAAAACATCTTTTGCTTCTTGAGATACATGTTCTCTTGTACTTCTGAGCTTCTGTAGATGCTCTTTCTGGGACAAGTTTTTGCAATGAGATATACTAAAATTTTTTTCTTAATCTAATTTTTTATTGTGATAAAATATGCCTAATATAAAATTGACCATTTTAACCATTTTTTAACATAAACTTCACTAGCATTAAGTACATTTATGTTGTTTTTAACCAAAAATTTAAGATGCTTATAAGAATTCCTATCATATACCTGGTATGCATTAAAATAGTGATTATTTTTTTTATTACACATTTACTTGCCCTTTCGATTATTGTATGCAAGAAACTGGGTGTATAAATTCTTATCTCTCATAAGTCACTATGTTAGCAACTGAGTCCAGCATTGCTGACAGGATTGTTGGAATGGTTATTATGACTGTTAAATGCCTTTGTAGTTTAACCAAAAAATTCTAACTCACAAAATATTCTTAATCCTTCTAAATTTACCTGGTCACTATTTCTTCTTGGTTTGCTGTGTATATTCTCCATATCATAAAGCAGGATTCATAAGTATAGCAGTACTAAGTACCCTCACAGGAATGGTTATGTTACGATTGGAGAAACATAGAATACAGTAGATTGGAATGCAACACACTGATTCTTAAATTGGGGTATAAGGTGATGTGCCGGGGCAAAGTCACATAACTTCCTAGAAGTTCCTTCCTTTTCCTTGTGACAAAAAATGTTAACAATTTTATGTTAAAAGAAACACTAATTCATCTATTCAAATGAAAAATTGCAAATCTTTTTCCAGTTAGAAGATACATAACATTGACTTATAATGGGCTGCGTGGTGTTATCAACCCCAAACTCCTCAGAGGCACTGATTCATTCTCATGAATAGTTAGGGAGACTTCAATGGAAGAGCTTCATTGATAAGCATCATTAATCAATTATGCTGAAGATAGAATAAGATTTCCTGCAGGTTATGGGGTAGACTTTAGTTGTGAAAAACATTGACGTTGCCATTTTAGATTCTACCAATGGCTAGCCATTTGTCTCTTTCTGAAAGTGTCGCTACTACATTATATCAACTTTAAAAGGATTAGGATAGTTTTTCCCTAACCATGCATTTATTTAAAAATTTTTTTCAACCTATTTATATTTTGTCTGCTCTGTTTCTTGAGAATAATAAATTCCAAAAGCTGTTTCCTGGCTTTAAAAAAGTAACTCTTTGTATATGTCCATTATATTTTTACATCAAAGTTTTTTTGTCCCTCTCCCCCTGTGCCAAGGGTACTATTAAAACATGCTCCAATAAGTCCTATCCTAAAATTCCTACCTTGAACCTAAGACCCTTTCTAATTATATCATGTTTCTGCTCTCCTATCTTTCACAGTAAAATTCTCAAAAAATTGCCTAATATGCTGTCTCTTTTCTTCCAATTAACTTATCAACTTTCTACCTCCATACCAATATAGCTTTTGCCTTCATCTTTACATTGAATAAACCCTCACTAATAGTACCCTATCACTAAAGAAAGGAGACATTTTTTTCAGTTCTCATCTAAATTGATTCTCAGCAGTATTTGACTCCCTGAATCGCTTGCTCCTTCTCAAAACATTTCTTCCCTGGCCTTGAGTGTTAATTCTCTTGCTCTTTTCAGCCTACTTCTCTGGCTCCATATTCTTTTTAGGCTAATTATCTACTGCCTACCCAGCAAATAGTGGAGTGCCTCAAAGCTCAGACCTGGGCTTTCTGCTCTTTTTACTCTGTATTTTCTCTTTAGGTAATTTCATACTGCCTCTAGCTTCAGTTACCACTCATATAGCCTGATGATCCCAGATGCGTAGCTCCAATCCTGATCTCTCCTCTGAACTCCAGCCATGCATATTCAGTTGCTTATTCAGCATCACTTGTATGTCTCAAAGGCATCTGCAATTCAGCATGTCCCAAACTGAGCCCATAATCCTCTCTTGCAAACTGATCAGTCTCTGGGCCCCATTCTAGTGAATGGCACCATTTTCCATGCTCTTGTACTAGCCCAAAACCTGGGAGTTATCCTTGATACCTCTCTCTCTAAGTCACCAATTCTAATCCATCACCACATCCTCTCGATTTTACTTTTTTAAGAGCATTTTAATGAATGTCTGTGAATAAGATCAGAATTATATCTTTAACATATACTATATATTATATACTGTAATACTAGAGACTATAATATGTATAGTATGTATTTCAAATCATTTCACTTCCTTCTGAAGGCTGAGTGACTGCCATATGTGGTAGCCTTCTAACTGGTCTTGACCCTTCTCCTTCAATTTGTTTTTTTACTGTCGAACCAGATCAGTGATCTGATTGATTCACCCTACCCTAGCTTAAACTGACAAATTAAGGCCAAAAATCTTAAGATCTCTGGGGCCTTTCATGATTTTCCCTCAGCCTCTGTCATCAGACTCATCTCACACCAAAGCCCTCTTTGCTTGTGTCAGGCAAATTACACTGGCCTTCTCAAGCTGAGCTTGAATACTTTCTCTTGCCATCAGCTCTTTTACATCTTGTTTTCTCTGCTGGAATGTGGGCTCTTTACCTCCCAATTCCTGTCTTCTGCTGAGCTAAGTCCCATTAATTTTTCAGAATGAAGTTTAAATTCCACTTCCTTTAGTCTGTCTCTGCCAACTCCCTCAGCTAGAAACAGTTCTCCTGTTCTATGCTCAGATCAACACTTGGATCATCACTTTACTTCTGTGAGGTTTTGTGTTACAAATTGCTAATGTATGAGTGTTCCCAGGCTTTGACCTCCCTCTGCTTCTTGAAGAAACCATATAATTCACATAGCAGTTTACCAGAAGATTTAATTCAGGTTCTTTTTAAATTAATACATTTCATCTAATAGTCTTCTTTCATATAAATTTGTCAAAGAAACTTCTTCATGAGAGAAGACAGTCATAATTCCTAGTGTTGATGTAATAACATAATGGATACCACAAAACCAATCAGTCAATCAGAATCTTTCCATCACTGTTGGTTTCTTCTGTGTGCATGTGTGTGTGTTTCTTGGTGGGCAGGGGCATAGTGACAGAAAGCAAGAGCCAACCTGGTTCATAAGCCACGTTTATTTCTCTTTTTAATTGGGAGCAGTTACGTCTCTGGAACAAAAAAGCTGTAAAAAAAAATACCAAAATAATTTTGGAGAATTTTCCAGGAGCATTTTAATTAATGTTTGTGAATAAGATTAGAATGGTAATATCTTTAATAAAGAAGGCATAAAAAGTAAAAACTATCAAATAGTGCCTTAAACGTTTTCATAAAAATCTTGTTCCATATAGATGTAGATGGATGGATGGATGGATAGATAGATATGGAGAAAGGGAAATAAGATGCATAGATTTAATTAAAAGTTGAAAGAAGGAGTCACTGGGAAGTATAGAGGTAGCTACATGAGTCTAGGTAAGAGGACCTTGCAAGTTCAGGGTCTAATGCAAAACTGTTGTTGACCGGGAAAGCTTTAAAAAAAAAAAGTACTTTTTTTCCTTCCTTTGTTTTATTTTGATCTTCTTCTATAGCTAAGGGGCTGATTTCATCTCTTTCTTTATATAATTAACACCAGAGCGAAGCTCAAACTCCTTGGCAACATATCATATCTGTCACATGTTGTCCTCAGTTTCTTTCTTTAACCACATCAATCACAACTTTTCCCACTTATTCTTGTATTCGCGTTATATTATTTACTGTTCTTTAGAGGTGCCATATACTTGCATACTTCCATGCCTTTTCTCATTCCGTGTCTTCTTCCTGGAAAACATTCTTTCCTCTTTTATACGTAGCCAACTCCTCCGGTTTTATGCTCAAAATAGATATCATTCTTCCTTGATCCTTTCCTGCCTTTAGTCTAGTCTTAATCCTTTTTCAGTATTTTTTGTAGAACTTCACACATACCTTTTGAGCACTCACTGCATTTTAACAGTTATGAAGTTTAATTACTTTATATCCCTCTTTGATGGAAGAAGAGTTCATCTTTGTATCCCATGTGCCTAAAACAAAGTTAAGTACTTAGTGAGTGTTGCTGAAAGAAATTTTGAGTTTGATTGCTTTAAATTGGCCATATTGAAACTTTAAAAATTGGGAACTATCTATTTAAACTTCTGTTTTTGAAATTATCTACTTAGAGCATTACCGATGGGTAATACAAAATTTATATAGGAAAAAGTCCCTGGCACTAATTGGAAATAAGAATTCTCCCTTCCTCCTGCCCTTCTCCCTCATTGCTTCCCTCTTCTCCCACTCCTGACCAACTCCACAACTTTGGAAACTCAGTTGTGTTAAACTTAACTGTTTATCTATTTTTATGGCTGCTACCAATACCTGCGTGGAAACTCAATTATAAGACATGATTGAAAAAAATGTTTAACTTCACTGGTCAGCATCATCCATAAATGGGAAGAATTTGTGTTCTATTAAAAAAGATGGAGGAGGTTGAAATAAAAATAACTAATGGTAGCTACGTAAAGATATATATTCAAGTGTATTACTGAAATAATACAAATGAATTCCTTGTTTCTTTATTTCCTGAATGTGACTTTGCACATTTGGCTCATTACAAAAATTTATTTGAAAATCATGGTGTTTATAATTAAGCATTTTTCATAAATTCAGTATTTGTAAGGAACTTCATCATAAAAATCTGACTTTATTTCCTTTATTGTGTGACTTTAGAAATTTAGTATGAATCTTTAAACTACTTAAAAATAAAGTAATTTAAGGACTGAAATTCAGCATTTTTATCTACTTCCAGCATATGTTGTCCTCATATATTTCTGTTCAACAGAATAATTATTCCTGAATTAATACTCTTTGTCTCATCTACATTTGTTTTATGGCTTATAAATACTGGATACAGCCTCACAGTCATTTTAGACACATTTGAAAACTGAACTAATTCTGTAGGTACCTTTTCATATGATCTTTTTTTTCTTTACAGAGATATGACAGAAGTTGTACATATTAAAGATAGGAAGGAGGCAATTCATGAGTTAAAATATTCCCCAGATGGAACGTACCTTGCTGTTGGATGCAATGACAGCTCAGTTGATATTTATGGAGTTGCTCAGCGTTATAAAAAATTTGGGGAATGTGTTGGATCACTTAGTTTCATCACTCACCTGGACTGGTCCTCAGACAGTAGATATTTACAGACAAATGATGGAAATGGTAAAAGACTTTTTTATAGGATGCCAGGTAAAAATTTCTAATAAAGTATATATAATTTGTAGATTTTTAGTGCCTATAAAATATTTTAGAATTTCACTAGAAGCAGAGTGTAAGCTACATTTGATTATGGGAAATCAAAGAACATCAGAGCTAATATTTTGGGCATTGTGATCTTTTCTATAAGGCTCCGCTATTATATTGAAATACTTTTGGTTCTTGATTAAAACTATTTGCTTGGAGGATCTAAGACAGAACTACTTTATGTTGAATTCCCTGCCATGTGAGTACTATATGGTAAAGTCCTAGTATATATTAGAAAGTCAAAATGCCATTTCTAATGGGTGGAAATAATTAACTAAATATATTTTCTACAAATGTTTGGCCATAAATTATTTGGGTTTTTTGTGGTTACCTCAAATAAACTTTGCAAATATTAGTAATATAGCCGACAAACTAAATATGAAAAACAGAGTTCTCATCAAAGATTTAAAAAGAGAAGAATAAAAACAGAGCTATCAAAATATTATCTCTCTCTAATTTATTTAGTATGATGCTTGGTGAATTAGTCACTATTTTCCAATAATTTCTTTAATAAGACTGACTGCATAATTAATACATCTCCCCAAAACTTTTTCATTAACATGAAGATTGACTGAATCCTAAAGTCCTGTTACCTAATGAAAATGTATTACTCCCCACTTGTCAATCCTTCCTGGTCCTTTTCTCTTTTCTTCTTAATCATGTTATCTTCTTAGGTTTCTTTTTAAATACTCAGTTTGCCATGTTCTTATGGCTTTTTCTTTTTCTTCAAACTTAAACGCTATTGTGACTGTAGCATGATTTTAACAGAGTTCAGTTTTATTCTCCACATGGTTGAAGCTGCTAAGCTACATCATAATTAAATTTGTGTGTGTCTCTGAACCAATATAATTTTGGTGGTGGCTTTTTTTTTTTAGTTCTTTGCATTTAATTTTCTCCTCTCCTTACCATATTCACCTACCTATTTATATATTCTTGTTTAACTAGAGTGGGAAGATATTTAAATTTTGGAGTTCATCATGTTATCAGTACAATTTATGCTTGAATAAAAATCAAATGAAATAACCTTACACTAAGACTCTTTATTATTTTTAGGAGGAAAAGAAGTGACAAATAAAGACGAAATCAAAGGTGTTCATTGGGCTTCGTGGACATGTGTTTCAGGCCTTGAAGTAAATGGAATTTGGCCCAAGTATTCAGATATCAATGATATAAATTCAGTAGATGGAAACTATATTGGCCAAGTTTTAGTTACAGCTGATGACTATGGAATTATAAAATTATTCCGATATCCTTGTTTAAGAAAAGGTATGTTTTCTTTCAAAGTTATAAAAGACTTTTAAGTTCTTGCAGAAAATTAGTTTTGAGATAAGTAAGAGGGTTTATGTTTTAAAAAATATGTATACTGATTATTTGGTGGAGGGTTTCATGAAAATGACCAGACTTAGCTACCATTTATTTTGCTAATTCAAAAATTATTGTCATATGTTATGTTTATTTTTGGCCATGAAATATTTATTAGAAAATTATTTTTGAATTCATATATTATGGATTAATACTTTACCTCTTTAAAGAATCATTTTTCTTCCCACTTCCAGAATTGCTTCATATAGTCAGACTATACAATGAGTTATACTTTTCTTATGGCTTATTCTCTTTAATCATTTAACTTGTTGAACATATATGTTTTAGGAGACATTTTTCTTATGTCTTTTTCTCAAGAATTCCGATGAAGTAGTCAACTGTACAAGTTCAGGTCATTGGGCATATTTTATTTTGATCAATATAGTATATTATGTTCATTTTTGTATGTTGAACCAACTTTGCATTCCTGATGTAAATCCCATTTGGTCATGTCATGTAATCCTTTTTATATGTTGCTGTATTAGTATTTTGTTTGCTAGTATTTTGTTGATGACTTCAGTTTCAAAGGATCCCCTCTGGCTGCTAGGGCTGATCATGGTTGGTGTGGAGTAGACTGGCTGAATGTCACTTAAGACCTCAGGTCAAAGCGTTCAAATATGTTAGTATGAAAACAGTTGATCTCCTTGTGGCTGCAGGCTTTTCTCAGAGCAGTAAGATAATACCTCACAGCCCTGGTGGTTCCTATCAAATTGTATTGTGAATCAGTAGAGCAAAGATTTATATCCCTTGATGTAGACTCATTCATTTGTTTATTGAACAAATTTTTGAATTAAGGTTTTTCCCCTTTGATCATAATTAAGATAATAGAAAGAGGATATGTTGGTTCAGGTATAGAAATTGTTGTTTGAAGTGGTATTTTTGTGTGTTGGCATTTGTTTATCAATTTAAAGGTATATTTTTGTTATAGGGGCCAAATTTAAAAAATATATTGGCCATTCGGCTCACGTAACTAATGTCAGATGGTCACATGATTATCAGTGGGTTATTTCTATTGGTGGAGCAGATCACTCTGTCTTTCAGTGGAAATTTATTACTGAAAGAAAGCTAAAAGATACTCTTCATATAGCACCTCAAGGTGAGTAGTACACACCACTTAAACAATTTCTCTGTCAAATAACTCTTCAATAACCCCAAAATAACAATTTTACTGCTAAAGTGTAATAATCTAGCCTCATAAGTTAAGAGTATAGACTATTATTAGTGGAAATTTCAAATTAAAATATTAGGTCTGTGTGTTTAAAGTCAGATGTCACAAAACATGGAATACAATGTACTTTTGGCTGCATTTTAATCCATCAAATGATGAGTGAGGTAGCAGTAACATTAGTAAACATTTAATATATTCTCTGGGTGATGGGTATCTAGGCTTCATATATGGTTTTTTTGACGAGAAGTTATCTAATGTCAATTCATCTGTTGCGAGTAGTATTTTCTAGCTAGTTTTCATTTTAATTATAGATTATATTCACTTATATTTGCACAGACATTTAAATTTGATGTAGCAGTCCTTGGGAAGCCAGTGAAGGGATTTAAAGGAGAGATTGAGTTTGCAGTGAGTAGAGAGGAAGATAATCTGTAGTACAGTTTACTGACGTCTGTGTCACTTGAATAGGTAATTTCATTTGATTGTTTCATGGCTTGTCTCCATCTCAGTTGGCACAGTCAGCTCTTAAACATTAGTTTTACAGTGCTGTTTTGAAAATGAATCTGCTTTAAACAAGTAATGTTTCATTTAAAAAAATTACAGAAAGTCTGGCTGATTCTAATAGTGATGAATCAGATTCAGATCTGTCTGATGTTCCAGAACTGGATTCTGAAATTGAACAAGAGACACAGCTCACCTACCGTCGGCAGGTAAGTTTCATTATCGCATGATTTTTCCCTGAAAAAGTCTAGTTTTTTCTTTATCTTGCTACCTGTTGTTTAATCATCTATTGTTATCTTTGGTATTTTTTAATTTTCTAAGAAATGTGTAGCTATTTCAGTTTTCCCCTTTAAGAGTTAAAGTACACTTGTGTAAAATGTTATTTTATGCTAAGTGCTTGATATACTAAGTGTGCCTGTGTGATAATTGCCGATAGCTTTTTGTCACAGTACACTCCCATTTATTCGCTTTAAAATATCCTCCTATGAAGTATGAAAATTTCATGGAACACTAAATATGTTGTCAGTGTGATATAGAAAATGTAAATTACTTTGTCTTTCCAAAGAAGTAAATTTCATACAGTACCTTTCTATTTAAGGCAGTTAAAACTTTAGTGATCAGCAGTAGCCACAATGTCTGAAAGTTACATTAGGACTCTGTGAACACTTTTATTAATATATGTTCTAAGAATATTTCTACTTATGTGTGTTGTTTAAAGGTTTACAAAGAAGATCTACCTCAGCTTAAAGAACAATGCAAAGAGAAACAAAAAAGTGGTACTTCTAAAAGAAGAGAATGGGCTCCAGGAAATAGCATTCGATTACACTTTGTTCACGGGTATAAAACAACTATTTTTCACTTATGTGTTTGAATTTTGGTTCACATTTACTAGCTCTGTGACTCTGAGCAAGCCACTTAACCTCTCTGTGCCTCTGTTTCCCCATCTGTAAAATGGAGATAATAATACTTACATCATAGGGTTCCCATGAGGAGTAAAAAAGTCAGTACTTTTGGTGACTTAGAGTGTTGTCTGGCACATAATAAGCACTATATAAGTGTTTATTAAATAAAAAAATTAATTTGTCTTATGAAAGTTTAGTATTACTGTATTTATAGAAATGGATCTCGTCTTTAAGCAAATTAAAAAAAGTAAAATGTAAGAGATTATCCTCCCCTAAATATGTCTAATTTGGAGTGATATTGTGGCTTATTTTGGCCTTCATATTTTAATTTAAATAAAACACAGTTTCTGGATTCTCTTAGAACATGTGACAATACAGGTGTCACATTTCATCCTGGAACAACAGATTCTCCAGTCCAACTCTTTCCTTCCCCGACCCAGTGGTCATTTTCTTACCTGGCTGATAATGCCTTCAGGAATTTGAAAAAGGGTTTATTTACCAAAAGTATTTTTCCTCCAGTGTTAAAACAGGCAGTATTTCTATTCGTTATGTTTAATGAATTGGATTTCTTTGAAGCACAAAGAAAGGTTGCTATATAAATGGAATTATATTGACCGTTTTAAGAAGATTTGGCTACTTTTTCTCTTAGTGTGTATAATGTTTTGAAATTGTTTAAACTTATTTTTGGAGTATATATTATATTCTCATGATTCAACAATGTATATATAAAGATACACTTTGAAAATCTTCTTCCTACTGCTGCCCTCCCAGCCAGCATTTTCCCCCTCCAACAGTAATCACTGTTACTTAGTTTCAGAAATATTTATGCATATACAATTACAAATATATATTCTATACTCTTTCACTTGTAAATAAAAACAACTATTTATGTTTTATAGTATACAAATTTAGTATTATACTTATGCAAATAGTAGTGTATATACACTTTTCTCTGCCTTTTTTCACTCAGTATTATAGCTTGGATCTTACTATTTGTAATCAGAGCAATTCACAAAAGTTTGTGGGATCTCAGATGCTTGTATTTTGTTTTAATTCTTCAGTACTTTGTAAAACTGGAAATTGAATGACCTAAAAGGTACCTGCTTTTCCTCTGTACCTTTATCAGATAAAAGGCCAAAGGTACTTTTATGCCATATGTTTTCTATATTTAGTTACAGAGGTTATGACTGTCGAAGTAATCTGTTTTATACTCAAATTGGTGAAATCGTATACCACGTGGCAGCAGTGGGTGTCATTTACAATCGACAGCAGAACACACAGCGCTTTTACCTGGGTCATGATGATGACATTCTCTGCCTGGCTCTTCATCCTTTGAAAGACTATGTAGCAACGGGCCAGGTAGGTCCTCTGAAACACTGTGTGACAGCAACCAGATAGGTTAGACCTTTGTTTGGGTTTAAAGTTAGGGTAATCCACTTTTTAAAAATCTATCTTTAGTATTCTAGGAAATGAAAAATAAAGAATTCTTTAGAATGGGATTTTATTTTCAAATTACAAATAAAATTTATCTCAACTTTTGTCCGACAGTTTTCCTTAGAGTTTTATTGTTTTAGTTATTATTTTAATTTGAATTTGGAACTAAGAGCTCTGGCTTGTCTTCTGTCAGGATAATATTAATTTTTAAAAATTTGTGAGTAAAAATTATAGAAAACAAAGACTAGAAATCTGATTTCTCTAAGTTGAGTTATCTAAAATAATATGTTATCTAACAAATGTTCTATGACAAACAGGATGACTGTGTTTTTATTTTACTATCATGATAGTAACCTATTCAAGTGTACCAAAGTACAAAGAAGTATTGAGATAGCAAACATTGAGAAAAATCTTAACTGATACCTCTCTATATGGATATTCTTAGACAGGGAAGGGAAGGGATGGTGTTTATAGATTCTTGCTCTATATAAGCACTTTTCTAGTTTCTGAATGTATATTTATTTTATTCTCATGTCTGTGAAGAGAGAAACCATTTCCCCCAGTTTATAAATGGGGAAGTTTAGGTTTAACAAAATTAAATAATTTTCTCAAAGACCTCTCAGCAAATAAGGGAGAAAGCCTAAAGCCCTAATCTGTCTGGCTTTAAACACCATGTAAATATACCTTCTAGGATATATTGAGGGCCGGGGGGTAGGCAGCTTTCATCATCCTATGTAGCTTCCCTAAAAGGAGAGAAAACTCTTCCCTTTTCCTTTGTCCCATCTTCCTTCCCTGTGTTTGTATCTCCCCATTGCTCACTCTTTCTCTCTTCCTCTCTTCCTCCCTTCCTCCCTTATTTCTCTCCCTCCTGTCTCCCCTTCATTCAAAAACATTCATAGAGCATGTGCGATGTACTAGGAAATGTGCTAGGAATATAGAGATAAGTAAGACATCTTGCCATGGTAAAGACTCATATTCTGAGGGGGAAAGATATACATGCAAGAAAAGTTCTGATATGAGGTCATAAGTATAGATCAGGGCTTGTTAACCTCGGCACTATTGACATTTGGGGCTAGATAATTCTTTGTTGTGAGGATAATTGCATTGTTGTGTAGAAGGCAATCCTATGCATTGTGGGATGTTTGGCAGCATCCCTGGCCTCTACCCACTAGATGCCAGTAACACCACCCTGCCTAGTTGTGACAACTGAAAAAACGTCTCCAGACAGTGTCAAATGTTGTCTGGAGGCAAAGATCACTCCCTGCTGAGAACCACTAATGTATAGATGTGTATGAAGTCCTTTGTAATATAATGAAGGACTGATTACCTGTGCCTAACAGAATCAAGGAAACCCTCATAGAAATGATGACATTTGAGCTGAGTAATTTACTGACAGAGGGGAGGTTGGAGAAAGTGTTCTAAGTGTGTTTTTTCAAGTATAAAAGTGGGGCAAAAAAACAAAACAAAACACAGCTTATTTAAAGAAGTGAGAGTAGCCTGAGGTATTCAAATCTTAGAGTGCGTGATGGACATTAGTGGAAGAACTAAGGGCACCATTTACCTTTACCTTTAGTTTGTATAAGTGGTTCCTCTTAAAGTACAGTTATGTACCCATTGTGCTGTGGCAAGGAGTTTGGACATTATTCTGGTACTACTGGAATGAAAAATGTAAAAACTGGTCATTTACTAACATGATTCTGGGATTTTAGGGAATTCAGGCCAGATTGAATTAAAAGTGAGTATGCCCACAGGATATCCCTGGATACCCGCTGTAGGGGAGGCAAAACTTTATCTCTGCCCATCTTAGTTTTCATCTGGGACTCAAAAAGACAGATTAATAGGAGAAAAACAATGTATTTATGCATACAGTGCTTATCCTGTGAGTGAAACCTAAACCAAAAGTAACTCAAAATGGAAACTTAGAATTCCAGCTTATGTAGAAAACAGTAAATTTGTAGAGAAATGACAGGACAAAGGAAACCAGTTTTAGGCTTCCAAGAACAACAAACTGTGGAAAGGTAAATATATAGGAGGAAACTAATAGAGAAAGGCTTGTTTGCAGATTCCCCTGGTGCTGTCTCTGGGTTGCAAGTCTGTCTCCAGTAAAAGGAGAATTTATATAATCAACAGGTTGTGCATCTTAAACTTATACAATGTTATCTGTCAATTATATCTCAATAAAATTGAAAAAAATTATATGTATTACCTACCTTTATTTAGAAAAGGAGGAGCTTTCTCTGGGTTTGCTGCTATTTTATTGCCTTAAGCCTAAAATAATTTTTATGTCAAAGAGGCATATTTTGGGGTGACATATTCTGGTTTCCTTCACCATCAAGCCATAGCTCCTTTGCTTCTGCTTAAACAACAGCGTATCTGCTTTAGACGCTGCAGAATCAAAACCTTTTCCCCAAGGCACAGGCTCACGCTGCCTCCTCCACTTCTCCCAGTGTTTTCCATTTCTTTCCTGTGTTATATTACAACCAACCAGTCCCGTCTCTATAATTAGAGACTTCTGAAATAAATGTTTCTCATAATTGTTCAAAATGAAAAAAAAATTTATTAAAAATAAAAAGATATGTCCAAAGTATTTTATCTGGATGTTTTGAAATTTAGTTGACAAATCTAAACGGTGTTTTGTTTTCTGAAGAATAGAGTACAAATAACTCCCCTTTGTTGAGAACCGTGATCCTAATTCTAGATGAAAGGAGCTGAAAGAACCTTACCTAGCAACTTATTTATGTATTTCACTTTGAGTACCCTGACTGATTGTACCATAATTTAGAAATTTTGTTTCATTCAACAAATATTTGTTGAGTGCTTCCTATTTGAAAGCATCGAGTGCTGTGGGAAACAAAAAGATAACTTAGATTGGCTGCCACTATGAAGAGCTCACAACCTAGTATCAGAGTTGGATGAATTACTGTATGTTTACAATTCACGGAAAATACGCTCTTTTAGATATCTTGTGGACAGCTCAGATTCAGCATGTCCAAAATGGAGATAAATGGGATTAAGCTTCCTTTCCAAACCTGCTCATGCTCATGCTGTTTCCTACTTAGAACATGGTGCTATGTTAACTTGGTTGCCTAAGCCTGAGAGTCAGCCTTGTTCTTCTTCACCCTTGATAGCCAGTCAGTCCCAGAGTTGCATCCGTTATTTGCCCTGAATATAGCTTGATTCTCTACCTTGAATGTATCTTTGCTTTCTTTTTTTTTAAAACCTCATCTCTACTGGCAATTCAATGCTTCATAATCTCTAATTTATTGCTATACCCAACCAACTGTTCTCCCACCTTTAATTACCCCTATCCATTTTCCAGTCCCTTAGTAATCTTTCTTTTCTTCAGTGTGTATTAGTAACTTTTAGGCTAATATGTAAACTCAGTAACATGCACCTCAAGGCATTTAACCTAGTCTAAGTCTCCAAACTTCTCTTTTTCTCTCTTACCATTTACCTCCTTGTAAACTATACTCCTGCCTTTTGAGCTATTTAGAATTTGTCCAACATGTGTAATGCTGTTTCAGGTCTTTTATATAGTTCTCTCCTCTTGGAAAATTCTTCCCTTTCAGGTCCGTTCAATCATCCAACTTTATCTAATTCCTACCCCTCCTTTTAAGGCTTAGGACAAGTAACATGTCTGAGAACTTGCCCCATCTCTCCCTTCTCCCCTCATGCCTATCTGACATGCCCTGAGTGTGCTTGAATAACACTTACATATTACTTAAGCCAGTACTGAATATGCTGTTTAAAACGAACTCTTTCACTTGTTAGCTGTGGGAAAATTGCCTAACCTCTCTATGCCTCAGTTTCCACATCTTTTAAAATGGGAGTACTATCAGTGCCTATCTCATAGAGTTGTTTGATTATTAAATGAGTCAATCCTTGTAAAATGTTTAGAATAGTTTCTGGCACATAAGTCAGTTCTCAGTAAATGTTAGTCTTCATCATCATTTCCGTGTGACATGTCCAGTGGGCAGTTGAACATGTGAGTCTTGAATTCAGAAGAAAAGTTTGAAGGTTGGAGGGTAGAATTTGGGAGTCATTTGTTGATTTAACTGTTGAAAGTGGAAGTGAGTTACCTCCAGGCAAAAATGTAGGATGAGAAGACCGTAGTATGAAAGCCGGAATCTTGGGGAAGTTTGCATTTAAGGGACAGGTGCTGAAACTGTGAAGGAAGCTCAGTAGTAAGAGTCAAGGAGACTGGAGAACTAGGAGAGAGTAGTCCTGTGAAGTTATCAGAAGTATCAAGCTCTGCAGAGGTTAAGTAGAAAGAAAACTTAACACTCACTGGTAATGTTTGGCTGAATAACTTAGTGAATTATTGACTGATTGCAGTGTCATTTTTTGTTATGTCTTTATATAAAACCAATCTCAGAATTAACGATAATTGGTAGCTATCTTAGTTATTTCAGGAGTTGCCTTTATAGGCAAAGCTATTATATCTCTTTATCCTTATAGTTAAAGACAGTGATTACTTGAGGCTAAAGGAATAATTTAGAATTGATAGTTTATCTGTGCATTCATGAACATCATAAACCAAGTTTAAAGATAAGTGATAGAGCAGCTGGCCCAGTCACATAGTGGTCAAGTTTGCGCACTCTGCCTTGGCAGCCTGGGGTTCATGGGTTCAGATCCCAGGCTCAAACCTACACACCACTCCTCAAGCCATGCTGTGGTGGCATCCCACATATAAAATAGAGGAAGCTTAGCACAGATGTTAGCTCAGGGACAATCTTCTTCACCAAAAAAAAAAAAAAAAAGTGATAGACCACTGCAGTAAAACTGTCTATTCAGAGTCTTGTTTACCTGCTTTAACCCCTCTGTATCTTTGTTTATAATTATCCTAGCCTAGAATGGGCCTGCTTTCTTCTCTTTTTATCCAAGACCTGTGGTTTCTGAAGGTTCAGGTCAAGTATCATCTCTTCTATGAAGTTTTTCTCTACAGCCTTTTCATCCCTCATTAGGCATGTATTTCCAGATGTTCTTATTTAACCGAAAGTATCTTGTTTTCCCAATAAGTGTGCAAAATGTACCTGAATGTCGTAGTGTTCATTGTATCTAGCATAGGAACATTGCCAATAAAAGGTACTCAGTAAGCATCTTTATTTATGAAGAATAGAATAAATTTTAGGAATCACATAGTTCTGGAACATTCCTAGAAACAGTGAGCTTAGTGTCATTAGCTTTTCAATAATTGTAAGAAAAAAATGTTAGTCACATATATCACCTACTTTATATTTTTTATTTGATAAATATCTATAGCAAATAAGACAGGCTGTAAAATCTCCTGTCTTATTTCTTTTTAATAGATATGAAAATAATTTAATTGTATAAAGTGACTTTTATAATTCTTTCTATCTTAGGTAGGTAGGGATCCCTCAATTCACATATGGGATACAGAGACCATTAAACCATTGTCAATTTTAAAGGGCTACCACCAATATGGTGTCTGTGCTGTTGATTTCTCAGGTAAGGCTGTTTTCTATCTCAGTAAGAATGACCAAAATACAGAGGTGCAATACATAGCATTTTAGTCTAAATCAGTGCTGCACTTGTCATTTAGCTGTGACCTTCACAATTTTTATCAAATATGCATACTGTTGTCCTAACCAATCAGGGCTGTGAAAGAGTGGGTTTGCTGGCTGGTTTATAATTATAATTTAATGAGTGTAATTTTGAATACCTGTTAATTTAAATATGTTTCTATTAAAATAAAAAATGTTTGCATAACATCTAAAACTATCCAATTACTACTAGTGGTATATATCTTCTACTTTGGGCAAACCCTGATCTCACTTAATATTTTACAGCCACAGAGTTAATTATGAAAATGTTTAGGGTGAAAGCTAAGAAAAAAAGAGTTGAGAACTGAAGTATTTGTTTTGTAACATTTCTATGAAGTGACAATTCCAAGCCCTTTTACCAAAATAATTTCAGATTATGTTACGTTGTTGCTGTATGTTTGAAAGTTTAAGAGCTGCAGATAGATCTACAATGAAAGCCAGCATGTGGTTCGGGAAGAGGAGGGAAATACCATTAATAGAGAAATTTATAATAAACGAAACAGTAAATTTGTGCTGTCTGCTGCTCTGACTAAAGTGATAGTGAATTATTCATAGCAGAGTTTTGGGAGAAAATGTATATACACGTTCAGGGATCTGCTAAGAATCAAGAAGGAAGAAAATGAACGGCAAACTAAGGGAGTCAACAGGAAAAATGCCACTGGTAGCAATGAACTAATTGAGGTCTGCAAAAAGTGTGGTAGAGCGGCAAACATTTTAGTGGAGTTTGAGCCTTTATAACCTGTAAACACGTGCACACCTGTCAGCATGACTAATTTAGCTCAATCATTTGTCTAATACAGTCATTGCTTGTTGCTTGATAATAGTAACAACTAAAGTGATTAACCTTCACTAAAAATCATCGTATTAATGGCAATATATAGTTTTAACCTACATCTTTTTCAATGATTAACTTTTCATTGTTGCTGTAAGTTCTTATATCACAGTGGAATTCTTATGGTGAATTTAATTGAAGTAAATATTTTCTTCCTTCTGTCAGTTTTTCCTTTCCTCCTCATTTTTTAAGTCTATCTACTTACCTTCCTCCTTCCCCTCATTCCATCCTGGTGGATAGATAAAGTAAATGAGCTCAGAGAAAATGCCAGTAGATATGTTGAGAAACTGTCCCCCCTTATAAATTCTAATTCTTTTAATAGATGTATGCATGCCTAACATTTAGCATTATTTGATAAAATTTTAAATATGGTGCTGTGGTTTTAGAATGTGTACTGAATGTTTTTTATCTTCTGATGTTAATGCTCAGTATATCTCTCTGATGAATTTTCATAGCGGATGGGAAACGTTTGGCCTCAGTTGGAATAGATGATGGCCATACTATTGTGCTGTGGGACTGGAAGAAAGGAGAGAAACTTTCAATAGCAAGGTAGGGAAAAAACCCTGATATCACGTTGACAAAATACTACCATTACTTTGGACTTAAAAATTTTTTAATTAAAACAATTTTGAAGCTTTGTTTATTGCTGCTGTCTTTATTACCATCAAATAAATAGTATAATCATGGTAAAAAGACAAACAATTTCAGGATTCATTTGTAGGTTTATCCCTTGTGAACCTACTTTTTAATGTAACTAGTATGACAATTAGTAATGTAACTAATTTGAAAAAAGCTGTTATCTAAAATCTCCATTTACAGGTAGCATGAATTCTACTGTATGATAAGCTATTATAAAGTCCTTGGAAAGTATGATAAAATGCTTATATATTTGAATGAAAGAAGATATGTACACACTCATATCACAAATAAATTATAGATTATTTTTATTTTCTATGTTATATTTTTTATTTTCTAAATTTTCTGCAATGAGCATGTATTAGTTCTATAATAATAAAAAATATGAATAGTTGCTTTAAAGGAGGAAACAGTGTCAGAGACTCTTTTTTTTAATTTCCTGTTCCTTAAAGTAAGACATTAAAACACTTAAAATACATAGATAAGTGCTTTTTTTCCAGAGTATATAGACAATGCCCAAATATAAAATAATTTAAGGGGAACTTTGTGTTTGGAAAGGCTATATTAAGCTATAACAGAGTATTTTAAAAAATTTCTTTAACTTATTTACTCCAAAAATAGCATTCCCTGTGCACAGTACTGTAGTAGGTGCAATAGGTACTATCCACAAGAAGTTCAATTCTCATTGTTCCTATCTTTTAAGATTCTGTTGATTAGAGTTAATATATTAAAATAATGACAAAATAACAAATGTACAAATTGCATGATTCCATATTCCAAACTTGAGAGACAAGTGGGCCAAGCATTCAGTAATGGAGTAATCAGGATAAAGGTATGGATTAGGCAAAAGATTATTACAGGAGAGATTTATCTTCAGAGTTAAAACATTTTGGTATTTATTTCAGAGGAAGTAAAGATAAGATTTTTGTTGTAAAGATGAACCCCTACGTGCCTGATAAATTAATTACAGCTGGAATTAAACACATGAAATTTTGGCGTAGAGCAGGTAAGAAAGTGCTTCTTTTTACTCCTTTGAAATTTAAGAAATTGTTACTTTAAAAAGTGATTTAGCTAAGTGCAGTGTGGTATCCTAGATTGGATCCTGGAACAGAAAAGAGACATTAGTGGAAAAACAGGTGAAATCTGAATGAAGTCGGAGGTCAGTTAATAGTAATGTAACAAACATGTTGGTTTCTTAGTTTTGACAAATAGTCTATAGATTACTATAGATGTACTGTAATATAGTATAGTATAGATTACTATAGATGTAAGATGTTAACATTAAGCGAAACTGGATAAGGAGTATACGAGAACCTTCTGTGTTATCTTTGTGTCTTTTATGAAAATCTAAAATTATCCAAAATACAAAGTTCGTTTTTTGAAAAAGTGATGCACAGTTGTCTTGGTACATTTTAAACAAATGTAAGATTTATTTTATTGTCATTTATTGGCTGCATTGATGTAGTATTCATGTTTGCAACAGGATTTAACTTAGAAGATTAATCAAGTGATGTCCAGACTCCTTCCTTCTGTTAAAGATGTTTTTGGTCTAAACTGAACATGAAAAATTTTTTTAAAATTCTTCATATGCTATAGAATGATATAGAAATGGAATTTCATATTACTTAGTCATTTGTAACTGTAAAACAATAACTGTGGAAGAAGTTCATGTTTTAAAATAAAAGCCTCTTTTCCAAATAGAATAGTATAAACTCCAGCAATTTAACATCAAAGTCTCAGCACACTTAAACCTTTCAGATAAAATACATAAATATAGGAAAAAGTGAAACATTATTAGACAAGAATAGGCTCATTAAAGACATTTCCAAAGTTCAAGTAACTTTCAAGTTGTAAGCTGCGTAAGACACGAATTGATCTTCATCCCAGATTCATCAGATCATAGTGTATATACATTTACAAATTAAAAAGAAGTATTTTCACATTTATGATTTCATTCCCGTACATTTAGAGAAAAATTTTGAGTATCTTAGTTACTTGGAATTGCAAATACCCAGCAAGTAATGCTTATTATTTCTGTCTTGAAAAAAAACTATAAGTGTATTTGAAATAAGAGACTTAATGAAAGTAAGTAGCCTTAAAATGAAAAGATTTGCAATTAACTTTTCTCCTTCAGTTTGATTTGACATATAATAGATCTGAAACTGAACCATAGAAGGATAAATGTTAAGGCTTTGGTGTACATTTTAACCTTCTTCACTTTTGGGGTTCTGATCTACAGCGTTCGCTAGCCAAGTGGGAAATAAGTAGCCACTTTATTAATCTGAGTAAATGCTGTCTAATCTCTGAATGTATAGCTTTATGTAAACTAAGTTAAAGATGACTTAGGCCTGAGGTTAAAAGGGTGCTTTTTACCTTTTTACCTTCCAGGTATAGGCTTTGAGAATTCCAAGTTATGAATTATTAGTCTATCCTTTAAGGAATTTGAACTCTATTCTGTGGCTGGTGGGGGTGGGGAGCCATTGAAAGTTTTTGAGTGCAAGGAAAACATGACCTTGTGCAGTAGGAACATGTTATGCTGTATGTATCAGAAGACACAGCTATTGATTATCTAAACCAGGGGTGGTAAACTCTTTCTGTAAATGACCAAATAATAAATATTTTAGATTTTCCAGGCCCAGGAACAAAATCAAGAATATTATGTAGGTATTTATAGAACAAGAGAGAGAACTCCTGCTCTGCTCTACCCTGTTTGCACCCAGTTGCCGTTAACTGGAGACATTCTTTCCAAGATCAGCCTGCTGCAGCAGAGGGGACCTGCACGTTTGGGGGGTGGGATCATGGTCAGCTTCACTCTGCCCAAGTAACGCAGAGATCCTAGTGTGTCCGTCTCCTTCTGGAGAGCCCTAACTTCTCAACTTGGGCAGCTGGCCAGAGGCAAGGCGACTCCTTGACTTCAGTTCCACTGCTGGGTCCCAGCAGTTGCCATTAGCAAAATCCTCAACTTCCAGATAGTAACCAACTCAAGCCCCGGGCAGCTGCTAGTTAGCAGCCAAAAGTCAGGGAATCAGGCTCTGGAAGCAGAGAAGGAAACAGGCGTGACCTCTGCAGCTCATAGTGCCAATTTGCTCCAGTGCGCACCGTACAAAATAGATGGTGGCAGAATTTGGCCTGCAGCCTGTAGTTTGCTGACCCTGTTCTAGATGGGTAGTCAGTGCTCTAGTGAAGGCCAATCCCTCCGCTTGTGTACTAGATCTCTTCTGCTGTCACCTACTCAAGGACATGACTTCAACTCTGCTTCCCTTTCTCTCCTACATCATCAGTTTTCCTTCTCTACAGACTTTCCCTTCAGCATACAAGTATGGTGTTATTCTCCATCTTAAAACCCAACAAAACCCCTTCAACTCTCTTCTCCAATTGCTAATCAATTTCTCTTCTTACCCACGTACTGAAACACCTCCAAACAGTTGTTTACACTTTCAATTTGCAATGTGTCGTCTTCTTTCTCTTGAGAGAAGTCTAATGTTTTTTTTTCCTTCACCTCTCCACTTAACTGCCCTTGAGGTTCACTGATGACTCTGGCTGCTATGTTAAGAAAAGACAATCTTACAAATGGATCTGGAATGTGACCACTTTTCATCATCTTCCATGCTACCACCGTGGTCCATGCCACCTTTATCATTTGCCCAGATGATTGAAATAGACTTCTCTTTTCATCCTTGCTGCTCTTCAATTTTCTTTCAACCCAGAAGTCAGAATGAACCTGTTAATAAATCATATGCCAGATCTTGTCATTCCAACTACCCAAATGTTTTCCATCTCATATAGAGTAAAAGTTAAATCCTTACAGCGGCCTGAAATACTGCCTTTGACCTCTCTGACCCCATCTCCCATTAGTGCCTCCCTTACTTTCTTTCCTACTTTATACTGGCCTCCCTGATTGTTCCTTGAAGATTCTTGTCACATTCCTGCATTTGGGGCCTTTGGACTTGCTGCTCCCTCTGCCCTGAACACTGTTCTTGCATAGCTTGTTCTTGCTACCTCCTTCAGGTCTGCGTTGAGATATTACCTTCTCAGTGAGGCCTTTCTTAACCACCGTACTGAAAATGGACCCATGTCACTTCTTATCTCCTTTTTATGTCTATGTTTTCTCCATGGCTCCTATCATCTTCTAACATACTATACATCTTACTTATTTGTCATATTTATTGACTATCTCTCACCAGGAAGCTCCATGAAAACAAGGAATTTCGTTGTCTGTTTTGTTCAAAGCTCTACCCCCAGTGCCTTGAATAGTACCTGGCATATGTATTTCTTGAGTGAATGAATGACTTTAATTGGAAAAATGGGCAAAAGGTATCAACAGGTAGTGAATGGCCAATTAAAATAGGAAAAGATGATACAGCCCATTAATAATCAGGGAAATGCAAATTAAAACCACAATAAAATTTAGTTGGTATTTCATCCCCCAGTCTGACAATAACAAGTGTTCCTGAAAGCTGGGAAATAATAGGAACTCTCTTCACTATTAATGGGAGTGTAAATAGATTTATCAACCCTGGATAACAATATGGCAACAGATGATACCTCTCATTTATGTGTTGTTCCTTTTGCACATACCCTATGGCCATTCCTAGGCATTACTAGAGCATCTCTTGTATAGAAGAAGCCCTGACAAAAATGTTTAAAGCAGCATTGTTTTCAATAGCAAATCTTGGAGACAACTTAAGTGACCATTAATAGGAAAGTGGACAGATTGTGTTTGTTTATATAATGGAATGCTATATAGTTATGAAAATGAGTTTTCTAGAGGTACAAATCAGCATGTATAAAACTCCATAACAAATCATTAGTGAAAAAAGCAAGTTGCAAAAGAATACATACAGGATGGTATTTATAGAAAATTTTAAAACATGAAAAATAATATGACATTGCCCTAAGAATTCATAAATAAGTATTAAAATATATATAAAGGAATGTGTGAGAATAATCAACACCGCATTCAGAATAAGAGGTGAAAAGGGAGATGGGATTGTCATCGCCTTTCAGTTGTTTAGTAATTTTATGTAAGTTGATAGTGTATTGATATAGGTGTTCATTGCATTGTTTTTTATACCTTTTTGTATTAAATGCTTCATAATAAAAATTTTGAAAAACGTAATCAGAAGTACTAAGAACTAATTAAAATTGACTTAGCACGTGTTTTTGTTTATCCAAAATGCTATGGCCTAAAATCAGCCATTGGTATGGCTGCCTAAGCTGGGCAAAGTGTTGCCCAAGTCACTGAATGAGAGACCTGTAATTTTCTTTTTAATTCTCCTTACTGTTCCATGTTTTTGTATTTAAACAAAAACAACAGTAGCAAAGAAATTTTACTGCTTTATAATTTTATACGTTTTGAAAGTGGTACTCTTGTAATATTTTTTATGAACCAGGGGGAGGATTGATTGGAAGAAAAGGCTACATAGGCACACTGGGGAAAAATGACACAATGATGTGTGCAGTGTATGGATGGACTGAAGAGATGGCTTTTTCTGGAACATCCACAGGAGATGTGTGTATCTGGAGAGATGTCTTTCTTGTAAAAACAGTTAAAGCACATGATGGGCCAGTCTTCAGTATGCATGCGTTGGAAAAAGTAAGTAACCTAAAGATATTTTAAGTTAAACACAATTTGATCATGGAGTATAGAACATTTTCACAAGTAAAGGAATTTTGCCTTCCTGCTTAGCTTGGCCACCCAATAATGATCTATGAACTAGAGTCTTTTTGACCTTGTTTCATTCCTCCTTTTAAACTTCTGATCACACAGTGAAATAGGTCTGCTGTTTAAAAAGTTAATATTTATTAATCACTATGTGTCAAAAGTTGTGTAAGTGCTTTATATATTATCACCATGTCCTGTGAGGTAGCTACTGTTACTATCCTCTCTCTTTTTTTTTTTTTTTTCTTTTTTCTTTTGCTGGAAAAGATTTGCCCTAAGCTAACATCTGTGGCCAATCTTCCTCTTTTTTTTTGCCCCCCTCCCTAAAGCCCCAGTACATATTATTATTCTAGTTGTAAGTCCTTCTAGTTCTTCTATGTGAGCTGCCACCACAGCATGGCTACTGGCAGACGACTGGTGTGGTTCCGTGCTTGGGAACCAAACCTGGGCTACCGAAGCAGAGTGCGCCAAACTTTAACCGCTAGGGCTCTATCCTCTCTTTTTAAAGGGTGGGATTATGAAACCTCCAGGAGAATATATTTAACTTGCTGAAAGTGGTAGAGCTATTTTATGGTTCCAAATTACAAATTGTGTTTTTAAAGTCCTATCCTAAAAGTAGAATGTTTAGTGTCAGTGTAAATATTTTTGCAGACTCCATGTTGATGTTTAAAAAAACATTGAATTCTTAGGATAACTCTTGTTCTTTATGAGCTGTAACTTTTGGCTATGAATGTTCTTTGTTCTAGAGTTTTTCAATATAAAGACGGTTATTATTTTTTTAAATATCTAAATCTTTATTAACTTGAATCTTTTACTTTCATAGGGATTTGTAACTGGAGGAAAAGATGGTGTGGTAGCTCTTTGGGATGACTCCTTTGAAAGATGTCTCAAGACCTATGCTATAAAAAGAGCTGCTTTGGCCCCAGGGTCTAAAGGTGGTTTGAGATTTAATTTACTTTGTAGGAAAAAAGATTAATTGCTCATTAATATGTGTGGTCACTGAGGTGGAACACACGGAATGCATTTTTCCTTCTTTACTAGACAGGCATCAGAGTTAAATGGGGGAAGCCACTTAGTTGGGTGCCAGAATCATTGCTGCCCTTTCAAAATCTATTTTCTGTGGTGTATACATGGTAAAATATTAACCAAGTACAAGATTACTAATGTTAATTCTTAACATTTTTAATTTTCCAAAGAAAATCACATTTAGCACCAGTCAGGAATTTATCATCAAACTTGGTGTTTTGTTGACCCTGCCTCTCTAGCCTTGCAGGCCGTTCTCCCCTTCCCTTTTCTCTCGGTACATTAAGGCGCTGCATCATACTCTGACCTCCAGGCCTTTCTATCTGCTATTACTTTTGCCTAGAATTTACCTTTCCTCCTCCCTCCTGACCTCTCCAGTTACCTGACCATATATTCATTTTTCAGATCTCAAATGTTATTTCTTCTAGGATGATTCCTTCCACTCCCCTCCCCCTGAAAGAGGTTAAATTCTCTTGCATATGCTCCTCACACAGGGTTTTTTTTCTCATTGTATGCCCTGTGAGGTCAAGAGCTGGCTCTGTCATGTTTACCAATAGATCTCGGAAGCCTGCCTAGGACACAGTAGACATAAATGAATTAATCGTAAGTTGAATTAAAATTTCCAACCAGAATATTGTATGTGCTCTAAGAGGCACAGGAGGTAGATGAGGAGGGGCACATCTAAGAGGAAAAGAAACAGTTGTCAGAATGGTAGCAGGGGATCTGGGATAATACAGAATCATAGAATTGTAGTATATAAATGGTGCTTACTTTTGAGATTAGTAAATTGAACGATTGGGGGAAAGGCATGCTTTTATTAGAATACTTAAAATATAGGAGAAAGCAACCTTGTAGTGTGATTTTCATTGTCAAAATAACATCATTGGCAATATATACATCCTTGTATTATAGTAACTTCATACCTAAAGAAAATCTCCACTTAACATTTCAGGTCTTCTCTTGGAAGATAACCCATCTATACGTGCCATATCATTAGGACATGGTCATATTTTAGTTGGCACAAAGAATGGTGAAATATTAGAAGTGGATAAAAGTGGCCCAGTAACACTTCTGGTCCAGGTAATTTCAAATGTTAATATGTTAATATGACTGATTCAATACATAAGAGCCAAAAGTTGGCAGTGGTGAAAAATGATGTTAGGGAAATATTTGTTGATGTTAGTATATACCAAAAAATGTAAATTTAATTATAGCTAAATGAGTAGACATCAGTAAATAAATATGCGTGTTATCATGCGGAATTATTGTCAACAATTCAAGTAATTTCTTATCACAAAATAAAAAACGAGTGGAAAGAAAAAGACAGATGTAGTTAATTTAACACAGTCCATTTATTTAATATTTAATTTTATTTGAAGTATATTTGTTGAATGTAAGGGAGTTGTTTTTCTGTGAAACCCATGTTTCTAACTTAGAAAAATAAAAAACAAATGTATGCTAAAATTTTACTGTGAAAACATTTATCAGTGAAAATATATTAATAATAAAACAAAAATCCATAAAAGTAAAAATTTGTGTGGTAGAAATATAAAATGAAACAGCAGGATTAGCTGATCCTTAACATCAGGAATGCTGTATTAATTTTTTAGATGTACATTTCCTATAGATATTATGTTTTTCTGAAAAGTAAGAGGAGAAATAAGTCAATACTATAAAACATAGCAAGTGAGATAGAATCTCCACTAATGAAAAATTGTCCCCATGCAACTCTAGGTAGTAACACCAATTTTGAATATGCCTTTTACCCTGAAAAAGAATTACGTTCTTTCTTAATACAGACTTATTTCTTCTCCAGTCCCCACTTCACTCCTGTTAAGACTCCAGAGAGCACATGTAGATGAGAACATTGGACATGCTTTAATGGTAGTATAATACCCTAATGTGCCAAGGAAAATTTATAAGCAAATAACGAAACATTTTATATTAAATTAACTGTCAGACTTTGGTGTCTTACTCTTTAATTTCAGTCATATAATATGCCTTTGAAGTAAAAAGATGATGGAGTCATAGTGTTAAACATGTTTATGATCTCTTGGAAAATATTAACACAAGTGCACTTTTGCAGAGGAATCCATAGAATTATTCAAAAACAGTTTTGTAATTTTAAGAAAATATTTCGAAGTCATAAATGACATCCTATTATTTTTTATATTTATTATGGAGTTTAAGCTTTCAAATATCTACTGTTTCCTAAACATCAGGAACAAAGCAAGGATACCAGGTCTCACTGTTATTGTCCAACACTGTGTGTGAGGTCTTAGCTAATCCAGTAAAACAAAACAATAAAAGGTGTAAGTATTGGAAACAAATGGACAAACACTCAGTATTTGCGGATATTATAGCCCTATGTCTTGAATGTTCAAGAGAATAATTTGAAAGATTAGTAGAACTAATTAAGGAGTCCTGTAAAGTGAGTAGATGCAAAGTCAACATATAAAAATCAACAGTATTTCTAAATATCAGCAAATCAGTTACAAAATATGACACAAAAATAGTACAAAGAAAACTGCGATAACCAAGAATAAAAACAGGCATACTTTGCAGATACTGTGGGTTTGGTTTCAGACCACCACAATAAAGCAAATATCGCAATCAAACAAGTCACACAATTTTTTGGTTTCCTGGTGCATATAAAAGTTATGTTTACACTATAGTCTGTTAAATGTATAATAGCATTATGTCCAAAAAAATGATGTACATACCTAATTTTTTTTTTGGAGGAAGATTAGCCCTGCGCTAACATGTGATGCCAATCCTCCTCTTTTTGGTGAGGAAGACTGGCCCTGAGCTAACATCTGTGCCCATCTTCCTCTACTTTATATGTGGGATGCCTACCACAGCATGGGTTGCCAAGCAGTACCATATCCGCACCCAGGATCCGAACTGGCGAACCCTGCACTGCCAGAGTGGAATGTGCGAACTTAACTGCTGTGCCACTGGTCTGGCCCCATGTACATACCTAATTTAAAAATACTTGATTACTGAAAAATGCTAACCAGAGGCCAGCCCTGTGGCCTAGTAGTTACATTTGGTGCACTCCACTTTGGCGGCCTGGGTTCAGTTCCCAGGCACAGACCTACACTACTTGTCAGCCATGCTGTGGTGGTGACCCACATACAAAATAGAGGAAGATTGGCCACAGAGGTTAGCTCAGGGCCAGTCTTCCTCAGTAGTAAAAAACAAAAGCTAACCATCGTCTGAACCTTTAGCGAGTTGTAATCTTTTTGCTGATGGAGGGTCTTGCCTCGATGTTGATGGTTGCTAACTGATCAGGGTGGTAGTTGCTGAAGGTTGGGGTGGCTGTGGCAATTTTTTAAAGCAAGGCGGAAGTGAAGTTTGTCACATTGATTGACTCTTCCTTTCACGAACAATTTCTCTGTAGCATGTGATGCAGTTTGAATAGCATTTTATCCACAGTGGAACTTCTTTCAAAATTGGAGTCAATCCTCTCAAACCCACCTCTTTATCAACTAAGTTTACTTAATATTCTAAATCCTTTGTTGTCATTTCAACAGTCTTCACAGCGTCTTCACCGGGGTTAGATTCCATCTCAGGAAACCACTTTGCTCATCCATAAGAAACAACTCCTCTTCAATTAAAGTTTTATCATAAGATTGCTGTTGCATCTTCAGGCTCCACTTCTGATTCTAGTTCTCTTGCTATTTCCACATCTGCAGTTACTTCCTTACTCAAGTCTTGAACCCCTCGAAGTCATCCATGTGGTTTGGAATCACACTCTTGTTAATGTTGATATTTTGACCTCTTTCCATGAATTGCGAATGCTCTTAATGGCATCTAGAATAGTGAATCCTTTTCAGAAGGTTTTCAATTTACTGTGCCCAAGTCCATCAGAGGAATCCCTCACTACCTATGAAAGCTATAGACTTAAGAAATGTGTGTCTTAAATAATGAGACTTGAGAGTCAGAATCCCTCCTTGATCCATGGGCTGAAGAATGGGTGTTGTGTTAGCAGGCATGAAAACAGTATTACTTTCCTTGTACATCTCCATCAGAGCTGTTGGGTGACCAGGTGCATTGTTGATGAGCAGTCGTATTTTGAAAGGAATCCTTTTTCTGAGCAGGAGGTCTCAACAGTGGGCTTAAAATATTCAGTAAACCATGTTGTAAACAGATGTGCTGTCATCCAGCCTTTGTTGTTCCGTTTATAGAGCACAGAATGAGTAGTAGCAGAATTCTTAAGGGCTTAGGATTTTCAGAATGGTAAATGACCATTGGCTTCCACTTAAAGTCACCAGCTGTGCTACACCCTAATAAGAGAGTCATCCTGTCCTTTGAAGCTTTGAAGCCAGGCATTGACTTCTCTTTTCTAGCTATAAGAGTCCTAGATGGCATCTTTTCCCAGTATAAAGCTGTTTCATCTACATTGGAAATCTGTTGTTTAGTTAGCCACCTTCATGAATTATCTTAGCTAGATCTTTGGGGTAACTTGCTTCAGCTTCTACGTCAGCACTTGCTGCTTCCCCTTGCCCTTTTATGTTATGCAGATGGCTTCTTTCCTTAAACGTCAGGAACCAACCTCTGCTAACTTCACACTTTTATTCTGCAGCTTCCTCCCCTCTCTCAGTCTTCATAGAATTGAAGAGAGTTAGGGCCTTGCTCTGGATTAGTTTTAGACTTAAGGGAATGTTGTGGCTGGTTTTCTATCCAGACCACTGAAACTTTATCCGTATCAACAATAAGGCTGTTTGGCTTTCTTATCACTCATGTGTTCACTGGAGTGGCACTTTTCATTTCCTTCAAGAACTTTTCCTTTGCTTTCACAACTTGGCTATTTGGTGCAAGAGGCCTAGCTTTTTGCCTATCTTGGTTTTTGATATGCCTTCCTCATTAAGCTTAATTATTTCTAGCTTTTGATTTAAAGAGAGATATGTGACTCTTCCTTTCACTTGAACACTTAGAGGCCATTGTAGGGTTGTTAATTGGCTTAATTTCAATATGGTTGTGTCTCAGGGAATAGGGAGACCCAGCCCCAAAGAGAAGGGGAGAGACAGGGGAACTGCTGGTTGGAGCATCAGAACACACACGTTTATTGGTTAAGTTCACTGTCTTATATGGATGCAGTTTGTGGCACCTCAAAACAATTACAGTAATAACATCAAAGATCACTGATAACAGAGCATTATTAAAAATAGAAGAATAATGAAAAAGTTTGAAATGTTGCGAGCATTACCAAAAAGTGACACAGAGACATGAAATGAGCAAATACTGTTGGAAAAATTGCACCAATAGACTTGCTTGACACAAGATTGCCACAAACCTTCAACTTTTAAAAAATACAGTATCAGGGGCCAGCCCCATGGCCAAGTGGTTAAGTTCGCATGCTTTGCTTCAGCAGCCCAGGGTTTCCCTGGTTTGGATCCTGGGCACAGACCTAGCATTGCTCCTCAAGCCATGCTTAGGCAGCATCCCACATAGCAGAGCCAGAAGGACCTATGTTCCAGGGGCGGGATTTGGAGAGAAGAAGAAGAAGGGGAAAAAAAAAAAGATTGGCAACAGATGCCAATCTTAATTCAAGATTAACTAAATTAATTTAATTAATTAAAGATTAGCTCAGGTGCCAATCTTAAAAAAACCAAAAAAAACAGTATCTGCAAAGTGCAATAAGGCAAAGCACAATAAAACAAGGTATGCCTGTATAGCTAAAAATATGCAAGACGTGTTAAGAAAACTGTAAAATTTTACTAAAGACATAAAAGAACTAAATATATTATAAATTCAATATGATCGTAATCCAGGCTTTAATAAGATTTTTCACAAATTCTGGAAAGATTTTTAAAAAATCATCTAAAAGGGAAAATATTCAAAAATAATCAAATTTTTGAGAAACTCTCCATGCTAGAAGTAAAGATAATATAAAACTATAGTAATTAAAAGTGTGGGAATGTATGTACACAATGGAAGTACATATATGTATACACCCCAAAAAAATCTACAACAGTGTTTGTAGTAGCAGAATTCTATGGATCAGTTTTGGGAGTAGTGCCTCTTAACAATATTAAGGCTTTGGATCCTTGAACATGGGATCTTGCCATTTATTTAGACCTTCTTTAACGTTTTTCAACAGTATTTTATCATTTTACAGTGTACAAGTCTCAGTTATTTGTTAAAATAACTGACCTCATTTATTAGTTCTAATAATTTTTTAGTGGATTTTTTAGCATTTTCTATATGTAAGATCAAGTCTTCTGCAAGTAGAGATAGTTTTACTTCTCCCTTTCCAATCTGGATGCCGTTAGTTCTTTTTCTTGCGTAATTATCCTGTCTGGAACCTCCAATACAATGTTGAAGAGAAGTGGTGAGAGCAGACATCCTTGGCTTGTTCCTAATTTTAGGAAGGCAGCATCCAATCTCTCACCATTAAGTATAATACTAACTGTGAATTGTTCATAGATGCCCTTTATCCACATTCCTCAATTACTCTTTTATTCCTAGTTGGTTGCATGTTTTTATCATGACAGACTTTCATTTGTCAAATGCCTTTTCTCTGTCTATTGAGAAGATCATTTTGTTTTGTTTTTTGTTCTATTGATCTGGTGTATTACATTAATTGGTTTTCAGATTTTAAACCAACCTTGCATTCCTGGGATAAATCCCACTTGGTTGTGGTGTATAATTCTTTCTATATGTTGTTGGAATCAGTTGCTAGTATTTTGTTGAGGATTTTAGTACCCATATTTATAAGGGATATTGGTCTGTAGTTTTCTGGTGACATCTGTCTGATTTTATCATCATGGTAATACTGGCTTAAAGAAATGATTTGTGAAGAGTTCTCTCCTCTTTGATACTCTCTTTCTCTGACCACACCCAACTGTTAAACTCTGTTGATGGATGGCTGATTGCTCTATTGTTTTCAACATTTCCCTGAAGCATAAATTGCTCCACTAAACCAATTAAATTCAGTCTCCTTAAAAGCAGCAGTTCCCTAGGGTAGTGTTGGAGATTTGTTCTGACTTTAAGCAGTCTTCTCTCAACTGCCTTTGAGATTTCCCTGGTTCTCTTGGACAAACTAGCTGGCCTTGACTTTAGCCTTTATGTCCGATGATTCTATCAGTCGCCTCCCAGTTAGCTTTCATCGCAACCTCTAGTGTTTCTGAGAGTACCTTTAGATTTGAACTTTTCCACACTGTGCAGTCAGTAAATAAGGTCAGTTCCTATGAGAAGAGATTAAGAGCTGTTTTATGGCTTGCTTCTCCCTCCAGGCAAAATCTCTGATCAAAGGCTCTGGTGTTGAGGGTGAGGACAATGGAGCGCTTCTTTTGGAGTGTCCCTTGCTGTAGATGCTTAATACTGGAGAGGGAAGGGAGCAGAAGCTTCAGGTCTTACTGGGTTGACGCTGAGGCCCCTGTATTCTTAGTGGCCTTGCACCCAAGGTAGAGCCCCCATTTAGGCACAGGGGGCGGGCAAAAGAAGGGAGCTCCCACCTCTCAGCAGCACTCACCAAGAATTTAGCCTCATTAGCAGGTAGCTTACGGCAGGATGAGAAATGCGGACACCTGCCCCTTTTGAGAAGATAGCCCTCTAACTACTGGCTGGAGGGAGAGAGAGAGAGAGAGCCCTGTGTTCTTGGTTACATCAGTCTGGTGAGGAGTTTCTCTGTCAATGAGTTGAGAAGAGGCAGGAAAGGAGTGGGTCTCAGTTCAAATACTGCTGACTCTCACTGTTCTTGATAATTAGCAGATTTTCTTGAGTAAATGTTTCTTCATTTGTTGTATTTCCTTAGAACTATTTCCAGAGACTTTAAATAGTTATTTAAAAAAATAATTTTCAACAGTTTCACTGGTGAGCAGGTCTGTGGAGCTTCTTACTCTCTCATGCAGGAAGTCCCTCCTGTGTGGCAATTAGTAACATTCCAGGGCAGCCAATTCCTGTTCTCTCCACCCAGTGAATGTTTTAGGATTTTAAGCTAATTTTAGTAGTAATCTGATTATATTGTAATTGTGGAGATAAAGTTGTTACAGAGGTGTTTTAAGGTGTATTCCAAACATAAAGAGAAAATTTTTATTAGATTAATCCATTAATCATTATCATATATTATCAAAGTTATCTTTAGTTGTCTTCTGAGTACACATATCTTTAGGTTAAGTTGATCTGAACTATGTTTTCTTTATAGGGACACATGGAAGGAGAGGTGTGGGGTTTGGCTACACATCCTTATCTGCCCATCTGTGCTACTGTGAGTGATGATAAAACCTTAAGAATATGGGATCTGTCTCCTAGTCATTGTATGTTAGCTGTCCGGAAATTGAAAAAGGGTAAGAGCTCTCAGACTTGAATATAGATTAAGTTGTCATAATATTCTAACCCTCACAAATGTAAGAAAGCAATAGTAGGTATATAAAAAAGACTAAATATTTATTCTATGTCCACTTGTTCACAATGCTATATTAAAAAAACTAGTTATACCCAGTCTTTCCTTTATGGGACCTGCTGTGATCAAACTGAGCCAGTTTTCAACCTCGTGTTGGAAGAAAGAATGTAGGAAGAAAATAGAAGCTAAGTTTTCTACCCTTTATGATTATGGATTATGTGTAATTCAAAATCAGAAACTAAAAAAGAAGGCCTTACCTTAAAAGGGGGTGGCAGAGTTGGGGGGAGAATGAAACAGAACTGAGCACATTTGTAGGAGGCAAATGATGCTAGCCTATCAGTGTAGAGAGACAAGGGGTGCCACTGTTGGAGCAGGGCTGTTACTATTAACCTAGGGCGGAAAGGATATTCAGAGAGCTTCAAATTTCTTAGTAAGGTCGTATGGAGTGGTAGTTTTTAGAATGGGGATATTGTAGGAGGAGCTCTGATTGAAAAAGTTGGAAATTGTGACTGTAAGAAATGTGATGGAATCAGCGGATAAAGAAAAAGATTGTCTAGCCATCATAAGGGCCAACTTGAAGTTAGGTAACATGAATTTGTAATTCAATCAGTTAATTTATTTTTACTTCTTTCCGCTGACTTAAAAGTTACGGAGTCTATTCTCTTCTTCTAGGGTTACTGTTAAATATTTAGCGTGTACACTTAAGTAAAAATGTGAAGTTAATCACAGTCTCTAGAAACTTGAACTCCTGTCACTGTCCCTTTCTTAAAGTTATTGATGTCCAGCATTTTCATTCTCTTCTTTTTGGTGAAAACTAGAGAGAATTACCAAATTTCAGTGGTTCTGTACTTGAACTTCCAATGTGAAAGGTTACCATAAGATTCCAAAACCAGTCACACCTCTGTGTACACAGAAACCACGGTGCCAGATATTCTTTTCTTCACAAGGCCAAGTCCTGACCAAATTTGGAACATCCTTGCTATTAATACCCATCAGATTTTTTTCTTTTTTTTTAATTGAGGTATAATAGACATATAGCGTTATATTAGTTTCAGGTATACAATGTAATGATTCAATATTTGTATATATTGTGCAGTGATCACCACAATAAATCTAATTCATATCCATCACCGTACAGAGTTACAAAAGTTTTTTTTTCTTGTGATGAGAACTTTTAAGATCTACTCTGTCAGGAGCTTTCAAATATGCAATACAGTATTATTAACATGGTCACCATGAGGTACGTTATATCCCCATGACTTATTTATTTTATGACTGGAAGTTTATATCTTTTGACCTCTTTCACCCATTTCACTCATTCCCAGCTCCCTCCTCTGGCAACCACCAATCTGTTCTCTGTATCTACGAGCTTGGTGTTGTGTTTTATTTTTTTTGTAGGTTTCACATATAAGTGAGGTTATATGGTTTTTGTCTTTTTCTGACTGACTTATTTCACTTAGCATAATGTCCCCCTAGGTCTATCCATGTTCATCCTTTTTTACAGCTATTTGAATGATATTCCATTGTCTATATATACCAGATTTTCTTTATCCATTCATTGATCACTGGACACTGAGGTTGTTTCCATGTCCTGGCTATTGTAAATAATGCTGCAGTGAACATGAGGGTGCGTATATCTTTTCCAGTTAGTGTTTTTGTTTTCTTTGGATAAATACCCAGGAGTGGAAGTGCTGGATTATATGGTAGTTCTGTTTTTAATTTTTTGAGGATCTCTGGGTTTTTTTAACCCCCCTTCAGTTGGACATCATTGTTGTTTTATGCAGTCAGTGTTTACTTAGATTTATCTATGTGTCTATACATTTGTTTGTTCACCTTTTTTTCTTATATCTCAGACTTTTTTTCTATCGTCATTTTCCTTCTTCCTAAAATACAGTCTTAGGATATCTTTAATAAAGATTTGTTGGAAATTCTCAGTTTCTTTTGTCGGAACCAGTGGCATACTAAGAACAGAGTGGTGGGGATGGTCTGTTGTTTTATCAGTAGCAGAATTGTTTTATCACTGACATTGCAGTTCTTAAAAAGCAAACTAATTTTTATTCAGTTTTATTATTGTTTTAAATTCTCAATAGGAAGTGTATTGCCCTCAGGGTGAGTTGTTACCGCCACCCTGCCCTTGGTATGCTGTGCTGCTAGTCTGAAGGTGTTTGGATTTTTTACTTTCATTCATGAATGCTAATTTAACTGCTTCTGGAGTTCCTGGTTGAGAGCTATTCTTCCTCTGGTTTCCCGTGTTCTCTTTTACTTTGTTTTGCAGTTCTGTAGTTTAATAAAATCAGGCATAGTGTTTGGTTTATTTTAATTTATTCTGTTTAAGATTTTGTTGTGCTTCCTGAATCTGTGAATTTATTTCTTGTATCAGTCCTGAAAAATTGTCTGCCAGTATTACTGGCTCCTTCTAGGACCAGATCTTTGTATTAGGTTTTAAAGAAAAATCATGATTCTATATTTTTATTCTTCTGTAGTCACTGTTATGTTTCTTTCTGTCATCATTGATTCAAGAGGAAAACAGGTGAATTTTTATATTTTCAAAGGGATATGTATGATTTTATACTGGTTGACTTACTTAAAATTACTGAAGTCATAATGGTTTAAATATTATGAAGCACAATTATCTCTTTCAAACATTCAGTAAGAGAATAATATTTTCTTCAACAAATGAATATACAAGTGTTATGGCCTGAGGCTTAACATTTTATAAAAATAAGCTGTTATAGTTAATGTAGACTATTATATGAGAATTTTACCAAATAATTCAGTTTTATGATAACTAGTTATAGAATAATCAGAAGTATAAATATGCAATATGAATTAATGTCCATATTTTTAGTGTCTGTAGAGTAAATATTTCCTAAATATTTGCCAGCCTTTTGTCCTTTTCTGTATAATGGTATCGTAGAAAGTTCTCATTAGAAACTTGTATCCCTTGGCTTTAGCTTTTAATTATGATCAAATCTGGATTTTTAATGGGCTTTTTGTTTTTTAATTCTACACTTTTATTCCATGTCTTGGCTCTTTTCACATTTTCTGTCTTGCTGTGCAGCATTCTTAAGATCTTTATTCTGGTTCTTAATTCTGTTTCACATCTGCTGTTTAACCTACCCATTAGGTATTTAATTTTCATAAGTCTCGTTTTTAGAAATTCTATTTGTTTTCTTTTCAAATTTGCCTTAGACTTTTTTTTATAACATATTATTCCTTATGTTTTAGATTTCCTCTTTTATGTCTTTAATTCTAACTGTACTTATCAGATAAAGAATATGAAATCAAGTTATGTGACATCTTTGGGGATCTGTCTCTACTGTGTTTTTCTTTCTGGGGTTTTCTGGTTATTTTCCTGCTTGTTCCCTCCTGGTGGTCCATTTTCTTGTGTGCTTAAAAATTTGGATTGTACGGTCATGCTTGTTTGGGCTTTCTTTGCTTGTGAGAATCCTCTCAGGTCTGAATTGAAGGTGTGTTCTTCCAAAGAGATTTTGTGTTTCCTGATGTCTTTCTTTACTGCCAGGCACATTTTTAAAAAGTCTCTTCTTCCTTTGAGACATGATTGTAATACTAGAACAAAATGATGATATAGGTGTTTGAAAGTTTTTTGCAAAAAAAAAAAAATTGTGTATAATTAAATATCTATTTTATATCTTAAGGTATTTATAAGTCAAAAGAAAAGTTAAAAAGTAAAAATCAGTGAAGCTAAATAGTATATTTAAATACAAAATTTGTAAACATAAATAAGTAAAAATAAATTACAAAAATATATGTATAACTACATTATTTTAATTATTGATAAGTTGTTAAAAAATAAATGCTTCATAAAATGAAGAAAGTTTCAGCATGAAAAATTGAAAACGAAATAATCTTTCTTTTTAAAGCAGTCTTAAAAAGCAAACTTGATTAATGGTATTATCATTGAGTTGCAAAAGTAATTAATTTTGTGCAGATTTTCCCAGATGTCCAAAAGGCCCTTACTGACTACGCTATACAGTAGTCTGAGTAAGATGAAAAGATAAATACAATTCAGTTCTAAATTTCCGCTCCTTCATCATATAATACTCTCTCTTGTTTGATAGCTTTGAGGATGTCTTTTTGAATAACTTATTTTTTATAGGGACTATAGCCCTTTTATTCATAGTGAGCTTTAATGTTTTTTTCATAGAAAGCATTTCAGTTTTCAATGTCTTTAGATTTGTGATTTATAGAAGGAAATCCTAACTCATTATTATCATGTCTAATGTGGGTTGAATTCTGTCCCTCAAAAAGATATGTGAAAGTCCTAACCCGTAGTACCTGTGCATGTGACCTTATTTGGAAATAGGTCCAGATGTAATCAAGTTAATAGGAGATAGTGGATTAGGATGGGCTGTAAATCTCTAATGCCTGGTGTCCTTATAAGAAGGCTGTGTGAACATATAGGATCACAGACATAGGGAGAATGCAATATGACGACAGAAGCAGAAAGTGAGGTAAATCAAGGAGCACCAAGGATTGCTGGCAACCACCAGAAGCTAGGGAGAGACAAGAAAGGATTCTGCCCTAGAACTTTCAGAGGGTCGTGGCCCTGCCAACACCTTGATTTCCGGCTTCTATTCTCCAGAACTGTGAGAGAATAGATTTCTGTTGTTTTAAGTCACCCAGTTTGTAGTAATTTGTTATGACAGCTCTAGGAAGCTAGTACAGTGTTCACATTCGACTTGTACAGGAAGTCTTTGAACTAGACTAGGAATTACTCTCACAGTCGAAGCTTTGCTTAGTTGACTATTCTCTCCATAAAACTTGACAGAAGAAAATAAAACATGATTTATATAACGTATGTTCAATTAAGAAATGTATTGCAGTATATATGCAGGCATCTCTGGATGCCTCAAGATACTAATGTTTCAGATTATTTTTAAATTTGGAAATAACGGTATTACTGATATTTTGGAACTTAAAATTGGCATAGAATTTGAAAACCAGTGCCGTATGAATACAATGAATGTATAGCCTTTCAAGAATTCCACTTTTATCCAGGAGGACCAGGCGCAAGACTAGTCTCCTCTGCGGTCAGGGCAGATGTGCCTTTATCTTATTACTCTATTTTTCTCCTACCTTTTTTTTTTAATCCCTGGGGAGTTTCTCTTAGTTTTTAATGAGCTCAGCTATGTATTTTAAAGATGTTTGTTATGTTAATCTTTGCTTAAACTCAACTTTGCACCTGCTCTTTGCCCAACTCCTGGCTAAGGTTGAGTAAAACGTGCAGCTGTGATGCTTGGTCTCAGTACCTTTCTGGTTCTCTGTTCTCCGTTGTAGCAGAACTTGATATGGTGGGCTCACTTCTCTGTGTTTTCACATGACAGTTGCTTCACAAACCACTCCAGTTAGGCTTTTATTTCTATTGGTCCGTTGAACCTGCTGCTAATCTCTGGTCAGCTCTTGGTCCTCACCTTACTCACCTCAGAGTAGTTTTTGACATAATTGATCATTCCTTCTTTTTTGAAATTCTTTCTTCACTTGACTCTGGAACCCATGCATGTCTTTTTTTTTCCCCCCTCTACTGGCTTCTTTTTTTCTATTCCCTTTGCTGGCCCTGCCTCTTCTTCCTGCTCTCTACATATGGAAATGCTCCAGACTTCTCTCCCTGGCCTTCCTTTTTTCATATGTACACCATCACTGTAGATGATTATATTAGTCACTGTCCAGTCAGAAGACAGAGACTATACTAGTCATTTGATCAGGGAACATTTAATAAAAAGAATTGTTAACTAGTAAAACATGGTTTCCTGCTGAAAAGGCTATAGCAGTAGCCACCATAGAAAGCAACTACTAGGTTTCCTTAGCTGAGGGAGAGTGAACAAAGAAAGAACTTAAAGCAGACTCAGACCTGTTTGGAAAGGGTGTGGCTGGCTGAACGCTCAGTCTGTCAGTGGTGAAGAAGCTTGCCAGAGGCTGCAGGCCTCAGTGCAACAGTGAGAGTGGTCACTGGGTGAAGGAAAAGCTTGCCAGAGGTTGCAGGCCAGAGCTGAATGGCAGGACCACTGCTTGGAGAAGAACTTAACCAGGGCAAAGGTTGTTGAACTGTGAGGACTGCTGCTGTGTGGGTGGGGCATCTTGCTGGAGGCTGCAAATCACAGCTGAATCATTAGCGCCATTACTGTGTTGGTGGGAAAACTTGCTAGAGGACTCAGTGGAGGCTGCCACTGTGGGGAATGCAGCCAGACCCCCTGCATGCCAGTGCCCTGCCTCTGTAGGTAAAGTCGAGTACTGGAAGAAGGGAGGAGAGTTCCTTTCTCCTGCTTTGGACTTGTAGTGTCTCTACAGCACCTTTTATTGGCAAAACTTGGATCAGTCAGCTGGTAGAAGAGAAAAATCTTCTATAAGGCCCAAAGAATGGTAGATTTGGAACAAGACATGAATAACCTATTTGTCTAATCAGCATCCATATTCATCTTTTGTACAGACGTTTGAAGTTCAGTATAACCACAGACCTAACCTTATGTTTATGTTCTACCCAAAAAGTTTTTACCCAAAGAGATGCAGCTACCCTTGGTACAGGTGAAGAAATTCTCATCCTCTACCCAAAGGGAAAAGACACACAATCCCAACAGTCATTGTATCCGTTGCTGACTATATTAATTACTTTCCAATTCAGTCACAGTCTGACTGAATATTCTGTTACCTTAGGAGTAAATTATAAAGTTAACCTCCAACAAACTGTATAAAATATTCAGGAGAAAAAGGGGAGAGAAGAAGTAAATAGTTTATATATACACATTACAAGCATTTATGTATAGTCCATTTCTGTAACTGGTTATAGGCTGTGGTTGGTATCTTTGACTTTCTGTCTTGGATGGGGATGGAACTATGCATTCCATACTTCGTTTGCCCTTAGCCAGACCCTCAGGTGATGGGAGTTACTTTACTCATGGGGTGACACAAACCTTCATTACTGAGCGATGTGAAATCTCACTCTCTCTGCCTCTTTTTTTTCTCCTTGTTGCTGTTGTTTTTCATTAAGCTTTACCATTGGTCATGGAGGGACAAAGAGGCATCCCAGTGAATCCCCTGGGTTCCAGATGTAGTCCGCTGTGCCCTAATTGTGTAGCAGTAACTCAATTTCCCCTTCGTAATCAGGATCCATCACTCCAGCCAGAAGTGTAACAATCCTTTCCTTTGCCTGTTGGTTCATTGGCCTGAGGAGCCCAACATGACCAGGTGACAGTCTCATCTTTCAGTTCAGTGGAAACATTATGTCCCCTGCTGAAAGCATTCTCCTTGCTCTTAGGACCTAAGACTAAATCAGCAGAACTCGGAGTTGCGAGGATGTAAAACAAAATTGTACAAGTTGGTTATTAGATATAATAGTCAAAAGAAACACTCCCACTTCTACCTCTTGATTTCTAGACCCACGTATTCTGGCTGTGAGGTAGACAGCACCATATAGTGGTCTGTGAGTCAAAGCATATACTGCATCCTGTAAGACAAAACTGCAAAACCCTGAAAGACTGCAGTTTTGAGATTGAAGGATTCCAGGCCAACTGTGTTCATGCAAATTACTCGTAATTTTCAGATCCATTCAAACCTAGTCTTTTATATACCAGTTTTTTTTTTAATTTAATTTTTTAAAAAATTTTTCCTCCTTCTCCCCAGTGCATAGTTGTATATTTTAGTTGTGGGTCCTTCTAGTTGTGGCATGTGGGACACCACCTCAGCATGGCTTGCTGAGCAGTGCTAGGTCCACACCCAGGATCCGAACTGGCAAAACCCTGGACTGCCAAAGCAGAGTGCATGAACTTAATCACTCAGCCACAGGGCCGGCTCCTATATACCAGTCTTTTATATACCATTTCCACTTGATGATAGATTGCTGTTGTGCACATGCAATCTATGGCTGGATTGGTCATGTAACTTTGAGTTCATGATAGGAAGCTCAGGATACATATTCACCTAATATCCCATGATTAGGCATTTATTCTCTAACAAGGCCTAGTAGCAAACCAGAAGCTGCTTCTCAAAAGGAAAATGGTTATCTGTAAAGGAGGGCATGGATTTTCTTCCAAATCTGAGAGATCTGCAGTATGATTCTCCTTTGGTAGTTTTCCAGAGGCTCCATCTTTAAAGCATCCCTGTTTACCACAGACACACACTTTAGTATCATTGGATCTGCTGGATCATTAAGTCCCAAGTGGAAAATCACCTTGCCCTCTCTTTTTCTCGTCCCCACTGGAATCTAGAAGCCTTATAAGTGACTTGACAGATGGGTAGAAGCAGCTCATTCAAATGTAGTATATGTTGCTTCCAAAAAGGCCTACCAAACATTTTTCTCCTTTTGTTTGTGGTAGGTGATGGGAGGTACAGCAGCTTGTCTTTTATCTTGGAGGGAATATCTTGACATACTCCAAATCAGAAACTTCACTGAGATGGCAGGTCCCTGAATTTTTGTGGGGATTATCTGCCACTCTCTTGATTCACTTATGTCTTACTAAGGCATCTAAAGTACTTGTTGCTTCCTGCTCCTCAGATCAATTCAGCATAATATCATCAATGTAGTGGACCATTGTGATGTTTTGTGGAATGTCAAGACGATCAGGATCTCTGTGGACTATATTATGGCAAAAGAACAGGAGAGTTGAAATAGCCCTGAGGCAAGGCTTTGAAGGTGTACACAGATGCATGCCAGGTAAAAGCAAATGCTTCTGGTGGTCCTTACAAATTGAAGTGGAAAAAAAAAGCATTAACCAGGACAATAGCTGCATGCAAAATGCTAGGGGCTCTGTTAATTTGTTCTAGTAAAGAACTGGAAGAGTAGCTTCAATAGGAGTCATACCTGATTAAATTTATTATCCATAGTTATTATTTAAAATCCATCTGATTTCAGCACAGACCAAACAGGCAAGTTTAAATGATGATGTGATAGTCATTCTCACCTGTGCATATTTCAAGTCTTTGGTAGTATCACTGATTTTTGCAATTCTCAGGCTTGTGGTTTTGCTTCTGGTTTATTGTCTTAGTAGAGAGAGGAATTTCCAGGGGTTTTCCCTTCGTTCTTCCTGTCATAATGACCCTTACCCCACGGGTCAGAGAGCCAGCACAGAGAATTCTACCAGTTGCCAAGCATATCTATTCAAATTCAGGAATTGGGTGGGGTCCACAGACCACCTGGGTCCACTGTGATTCAAACTTGACTAAAACTCTATCACATGATCACCGTCAGGTCCCACTTTTACTGGTGCACAACAGCAGCATTTTGTGTTCTCAAGATTATGTCTGGTAATTCCTCAAAGTTTGGATATTTCCTTTTCTCAGTCACAGTCATTCCAATAAGTGGCCATGGATCTTTGGAGGAAGATTTACATTATATACTTGTGGCAATGCTACAAGGTCCTTCCTCAAAGGGACCTGCCTTTCCTCTTAAGTCAAGGGGGTCTGAGTGTGTGAATTGGCTTAGGTCTGAAAACTGGTTGAGAATCTGTGACTCTCCACTCTGGTGATTTAAGTTAGATTTTTTTAGCCACCACGTCTGGTATTTTTCTGTTATATAGATCAAACACTAATCTAGTAGCCTATTCATCTCTTTTATTCCTGGAGATATCCTGATTAATTAGCCACCAACAGAAATCCTCACAGGCCAAAACATTCTGATTATCAGTACATCCTTGCTGCCCTTTTTGGTAAAAGAATCTACCTTGTCTTTGGTGATTAAGTGATGCTACAGCAAGGAGCCCATATTAATGGGAACATTTCCCATTGCTTACCTACATAGGAGAATAGCCACAGAGGTTTTCAAGGATGCAGATGCTACCCTTAATTAACGTATTTCTCAATGCTTTTGTGAAGGGACTATTTTCTAGACTTTTGAGGGGTGGGTGGGTGTGCAGGTTGCATGTGAAAAATCTACTTCAATATTCTTGCCTTCCTAAGCTTTTAGATTCCTTTCTCTACATCAGGGGTCAGCCCTTGGATCAAATCCAGCCTAGCTCCTGATATTTTAAATGAAGTTTTATTGGAACACAGTCATGCCCATTCACTTATATATTGTCTAGGTTGGTTTTTGCATTATAGTAGAGAGTTGATTAGTTGAGACAGACCATATGGCCTGCGAAGCTGAAAATATTTACTATTTGGTCCTTTAAGAAAATGTTTGCCAACTTTTTGCCCTAGAGCAAGTTTGCCCTAGAGCATGTTGAGATTTGATCCAAGTTAGGGGTCTAGTGACAACAGAGGAATAGTTGTCATAGTTCTTCAGAAGGTTAAGCATCCCTTTGCGAGGCATCTGCTGCAGATTGTCATTCTTCTCAGACACAGGGGAGCAGGTTATTTGCACTGGCCAGTGAGACTCAGAATAACACAGAAATTTAAGATTCTCAGTTTTGTCTGAGTCCAACCAGATGCTCCCATTCCAAGTTTCAGAGTTCCCTTCCTTGCCAATAAATGCCCTAACTTTCACATAAGAAACTTGGTGAGGCTATGAATTCAATTGACATTGTAAATTTGCAACCTATACAGTTAAATTTTGTGTTTAATTTTCAGCGATATCAGCCCCATCAAAGATTCTTTTAGGTTTGCCACAGAAGCTCTCCCTGCTCAGACTGTGACTCGTGCTGAAAGTTTAAGGACCTGAGCTTGACGCTTCTTTCTGTAAAGGCTCCATGCACTCAGTGGAATCTATTGCACAACACAGTCTTTGTGTCATCATCATTTTTGTAATGATCAGGGGCAGCAGCCCCTTGGACTCCCAGGGCACGCACTTCAGTATATACTTCGCTACAATCAACCTCAGGAGATAACTTGATTAATTGTCATGCCAATGGATACCTTGCATTACTGGCATCCCATTTCCCACTGGCAAGGGCTCAGCACTGTGCTTAAGCCCAAAGGCATGACTAACCAATTCCAAAAATCCTATCTTTACTGGTCTGTCTGCTGTGACCATTTCAATACCAATTCTATATCAATCAGCAGACAGAAACCACCCCAGTAATTTGAACAGGGAAAATTTAATAAGAAGTGTCAACTAATAAATGATGGTTAACTACTAAAAGGAGTAAAAGAGCATTCTAAGGTGTATAGATGTAGCAACTGCAGAAAGCAGTGACCACCCATAGGGCTAATGGACAGTGAACAAGGAGTAAACTTAGTGGATGGACGCTTCCCCTCTTCCCCCAGGCTGAGATTCACATCTCTTGGAAAGGGTGTGGGTGCCACAGGAACACAACCTGCCAGTGGAAAAGAAACTGGTCAGAGGGCTGATCTAGGAAATCCTCTGCTATGGTGGCATAGAAACTCCCCCATCCCCTCCCTGACCACACCCCTTACCTCCTCATTGGTCACTAGCTCCAGCACACCAGAAGGAAGAAAAATCCCTTCCTTTTAGTTTAACCTTCAGGGGTCCTCTAGCACCCTCTATTGGCCAAAATCAAATCAGCTGGCAAAGGAAAAAGGTCTAACAGGGTCTGGCTCACATAGCAGGAAAAAGAGGGGTGGATTTGGAGGTGAGACATAATAAATTAATAACAAGCTCTTAACCAGTTTCTTAACTATAACTACTATCTGTATGCTACTGTCTCCTATATTTATATCTCTAGCCTATTCTCCCTTCAGCTCCAGAGAAGTATTAAATTATCAAACTGGCTCCTTGATGTCTTCACTTGAATTTCTCATAGGCATCCTTAACTTAATGGGTACAAAACTAAACACTTGTACCATCTCAGTAAATGGCATCACCATTCAAACAAAAGCATAGCCCTGACACTTATCTTTTTCCCTTACTCCACTTGCAATTCATCAAAGTCCTGCCAGCTCTATCTTCAAAATATATCCAGATCCTACCATTTCTCATCACCTTTGCTGCTGCCACTCTGCTCCAGGTCATTGTCATCTCTTGACTCTTATAAATCTCAGAAATAATACCCTAATTTCTTCATTACCAATATGTGCTTCATAATTAAATGACTACTTGTTCTCAATTCATTCTGTAATTTTTCATTCTGTAACAGCTGTACCCCATCTTCCCTCTCTGAAGTCTATGCAAGACTCCAAAAGCCTTAGGGTTGGTTGGTTGGTTGTTTCCGTCTTCTCCCCAAAGCTCCCCAGTACATAGTTGTGTATTCTAGTTCTGGGTCCTTCTAGTTGTGACATGTGGGATGCCGCCTCAGCACTCCCTGATGAGTGGTGCCGTGTCCGCACCCAGGAGCCGAACTGAGGAAACCCTGGGCTGCCAAAGTGGAGCATGTGAACTTAACCACTCAGCCACAGGCCCGGCCCCAGCCTTAGGGTATTTGAAAATGCCTGCTGCATCCCTTGCTGTCAGAGTAAGCCCATATTTTGTGTTTGCCAATGCAGCATTAACCCTTATTTTTTAATATTAATTATATTAATGTCATTATTTCTTCATGTGCAGTTTTGAAACATGTATGGATGGATCTTTTTACCTCAAACTATTAATTGCCTGTCAGATTTTTTTTAAATTTGAAAGCGTTTTTATAGAAATGACCTTTTTTCTTAAATTTCTGATTTGTTGGATAGAAACTTACAAAGGTGGAAACCCCCTAAAAAGAAATTTTTCACATATGTCATTGGCTTTTTGTGTCAGTTAAAATCTTTCGTTCTTTTTCATCAACTTAATTTCTTTTAAGGTAAATATCAGTACTTTTGTTACATTCAGAAGAGGGAATGATTTGTATTAATTATTGCTTAGAATTCCATACGACTAATTTCAGTAGAAAACTTTATTATCTGGATCCCTTGACTCTGTATTAATATTGATTTGAGGCCATAATAAATAAGGAATCCCTTTGAAATTGAAGGTTCTTTAAGCACGTACTTTTTTTGTTTGTTTTTTGTTTTTTTTTTAACTTTTTATTAAGATTATGATAGTTTACAACATTGTGAAATTTCAGTTGTGCATTATTGTTAGTCATGTTGTAGGTGCACCACTTCACCCTTTGTTCCCTCCCCCCAACCCCCCTTTCCCCTGGTAACCACCAATCAATTCTCTTTGTCTCTATGTTTAACTTCCACCTATGAGTGGAGTCATACAGAGTTCGTCTTTCTCTATCTGGCTTATTTCACTTAACATAATACCTTCAAGGTCCATCCATGTTGTTGTGAATGGGATGATTTTATCTTCTTTTGTGGCTGAGTAGTATTCCATTGTATATATACCATATCTTCTTTATCCAGTCATCAGTTGATGGGCATTTAGGTTGCTTCCATGTCTTGGCTGTTGTAAATAATGCTGCAGTGAACATAGGTGTGCATGGGACTTTTGGAATTGCTGATTTCAAGTTCTTTGGATAGGTACCCAGTAGTGGGATGGCTGGGTCATAAGGTATTTCTATGTTTAATTTTTTGAGAAATCTCCATACTGTTTTCCATAGTGGCTGCACCAGTTTGCATTCTCACCAACAGTGTATGAGGGTTCCTTTTTCTCCACAACCTCTCCAACATTTGTCACATTTTGTTTGGGATATTTTTGCCATTTTAACAGGTGTAAGGTGATATCTTAGTGTAGTTTTGATTTTAAGCACGTACTTTTTTTAAATTAAAGAAGATTACCTGATACATGCTCTTTCTCTTTTAGGTGGAAGATGTTGCTGTTTTTCTCCTGATGGTAAAGCTTTAGCTGTAGGTCTCAATGATGGAAGTTTCTTAATGGCAAATGCAGATACTCTAGAGGATCTTGTTTCTTTTCACCACAGAAAAGATATTATTTCAGATATTCGATTTTCACCAGGTAAGATTCCACTGAAATCATATTTGATTATTTACTTGAGTCTGGCAGTGAGTAAATATATCAGTGTGTAATTTTTGTTAACGGTTATTTTATCTCATAATTTTACTTTTTTGACTAGAAGAGACAGCATGGTGAGAAGTAAAAGCCCTGTATTAGATCCGTGGCAAAATATCTTGCCTAGTGCCATTTCTCTCTCTCAATTTTCTGTGTGACTTGGGCCAAAGCACTTCTCTGAGCTTCAGTTTCCTCACTTGTAATGTAAAAGGGGTTGGATGACTGTCTTCATTATATTCTTAATGCTTTGGAAATTACATTAATTTTGCTTCATCACTTTTCACATATTCATTGTCTATGACAAACCTACTGTAATGTAGGAATTACTATAGTTAAGGCAAAATTTACTTATGCTGGTTTACTTCCATGTTTTGTAAATTTAGAGGGTTTTTTGGTTAAATGCAAAGTGTATCAAAATTACATTGCATATAGTTTTTGACATTTGCTTTCCACTGAACTACTTCACTACAATAAAAACTTATTTCATTTTGTTGATTACAATATGCTTGAAAAATATGTTGCCATTTGTCATTTCACACGTCTTGTTATAACTTATGAAACACCTAAGAGTTCCTCCCAAAAATATTAAGAAAATTAACTCTAGTTGTTGAGTGTAAAAATATTCTAAATGTAGAAAATGTCAAGCAAATACGTTTCTATTATAGGTTCTGGGAAATATCTTGCTGTAGCATCCCATGACAGCTTTATAGATATATACAATGTAATGAGTAGTAAACGAGTAGGAATATGCAAAGGCGCTACCAGTTACATAACCCATATTGACTGGGATATTAGAGGTAAGAATTTAAATAACTTAATGTTTGATAGAAGTTTCATTTGATTTAGTATAGCTGTTTTAAAAAAACAAAGTGATTCAATGGATGAGTTCAAAAGCATTGTGAAAAATAAACATTCTCAAAATTATTTTCCACTGCTTTATTTCACTTGTGGAGATGAAATGCTGTAAGTTTAGACTTTTCAATACTTCTCCTAGTGTAATTCAAATGATAGTACAGTAAGGGGTAAATTGTTTAATTTATAAAGTAATTTAAATACTATACCAAAAAATTTTTTTAATCATTTGTTTTCCTTTTATCAGATAAACTTGACATAAATAGTAATTGAAAATTTGGAAAATAGTAATGAGGATTTTAATGTCATTTCCCCATCATTTGATATAAAATACATTCTCTAAAAATATGCGTAATTTAATGTGTATCTTTATTTTTTAGCAGAATGCATGGCATATGGCAGTGTTTAATAAATTTGGATAAAAGATAAATATTTTAAATGCTCTGTTTTTAAGGATTTTTGTTTCACGTCTTCATCTATATAAATCTAGTATTATAAATTAACGTTTTTTCCAAATGCAGTTAAAATACTTTTTTTAAAAGTTGCAAAATTTGTTTCTAGGATTTTTTAGATATGCGTAACAACAGAAATAGTTTTTATGTATATACATACACAAAAATTAAACAATTTATGAGTTTAATTAATTACATGGAGATTAAGAAAGTCAAATGCTCTTAATATATGTTGACTGCAGAGGAAAATGGTTTTTATGTTTAAGCTTAATTTTTCCCGTAAAAGTTAAACATCACACTAACTGAATATGTATTTATATTTTATGTGTGTATATATATATATTTTCATTTGAAAACTATTCAAGTGCCAAACTTCCTTCCAGAATAATTGTATCAGGTTATATGCCCAACATCAGGGTTCACACCCATGGCAGCAATTGGATATGTTAAACTTTCTCAGTTTTTGACATGGCTAGGTGAAAAATGACGTCTCTTTTTTAATTTGCATTTCTAAAGTATTTGTTTTCATAGACTTTTTGTAATTTTTATTAACTACTTTTGTTCTTTTAACATATGAAGTTTATATTTTTAGGTAGTAAAATTTACTTTTATTAATTGCTTTCTTTATACTTTCAAGTTTTCATGTTATGTTTTGAATGGTCTCTTTTAAGATAATAAAATGTATAAAAATATAAAATTATAAACATAAGATGATATATGTATATATATTTTTAATTTTTTTTAAGGAAAGCTTTTACAGGTCAACACTGGTGCTAAAGAACAGTTATTCTTTGAGGCTCCCAGAGGAAAGAAACAAACCATCCCCAGTGTGGAGGTAGGAAGATAGTACTGTTGTAGTGTTGTTAATATGACTAAGAGTGGTTAGAAAACTGATATGTACCTTCCATCATTTGGTTACACATGAAGCCTGTTCTCAGATTATTTGAATTATTGATATTCTCTTTGCGAGTTATTTTATTGGGTCAGACTACCTAGATGAGTAAAGGAAGAGCTGCTGTATTAAGGGAATAAATTGCTTGTTTGTCTAGCTGTGCTCTAATACTTTCCTTAAAGAAGCAGACAATAGCAAATAGGAGACATGACATCTAAGATTGGAGTATTGCATGTCTGCCAAGTCTTTTGGAACCCATAAGCCTAAAATGTTTGTTGGCAAATTCCTGTTTAAAGAAAAAAATGTGTTCAGTTTTGTGCCTGACAGTATTAGCAGAAATTTTTGACATGGCTAAGAAAGAGAGGCTAAACAAATTTAACATGAAAGTGGCTTAATAAGAAAAGGACTGTAAATAAAAGTTCTTAACTTCCAGTAATGATTAATTGGAAAACATGTTTATAATGTATTAGTAGAAATTTAGACATGAAGTGTAAGAAGAAGTTTCTTGATTATTCTAAGAGTAAAAATGGTCTTCTTTCTTATCACTGTATGCTGAGCATCTAGAACATACAGTGGATATTTAGTAAGTAAATATTGAATAGTGTTATGTAAAATTTTTCTGCAGGAACTAGTGGACTTTGGAAGCTACAAAACCAAGACAACTAATAACTTTTTTAATTAAATTTTTAATTTTAATTGTGGCACATCTAATTACAAAGAAAAATATTCAGACTTGATTGTTAATTTTTTAGGTTTGGATATTACAGACTTACAGCATTTTTTTTTTCCCCTTTTTAGGTAGAAAAAATTGGTTGGGCATCATGGACAAGTGTGCTTGGTTTATGCTGTGAGGGAATTTGGCCAGTAATTGGAGAAGTCACAGATGTAACTGCCTCTTGCCTCACCAGTGACAAAATGATCCTAGCTACTGGGGATGATTTGGGATTTGTGAAGTTATTTAGATATCCTGCTAAAGTATGTGTTTTTCTTTAACTCTCCTAATGATCATAATTATGAAAATGGTTAGGGTAATTCCCTTTCCTAGCATTTCGTTGTTGTAATATTACTATTACATATGTAATATAATATGAAAGGTTCAGAATTGTGTTTCCTGTTCTTGACATCATATTTATAGCTTTTATCTAGAAGAATTATTATAATTTGTGATCCTGTGCCTTAAATTATATATTAAATTGTGCAGTTTCTCAATATTGAATAATATAAATAATCCATTTTAGAGGAAACCTACCTTTTGTCTCCAATATTAACTTAATTTTAATATTCTTCTGATTAAATATATACTATTAACAGTAAATATAAACTTTATATTTACAGCTTTATAAGTTTAAAATGTTTTAAGCAATTAAATACAAGATATTATAAGTGCAACACCTATAAAATTAACATAAACAACATTGATTTAATGTGATGAATGATGTTATTTTGCTAAAACCAAACTGTCCAGATTCTTTGGAGTACTACATGCCTCTGCCACTGTGTGATTACTCAGTTCTCTTCTTGCTTTCCTCTATTCAGACTACTGGGAAACATCAGGCTTTCACTTAGCACAAAAATGAAATTCACGTTATCAAGTCCAGATGCATTTGTTTCTTAATTGTCACAAATTCAGATATATGTTATAATGTGGCACCAACATGAACATAAACATAAATTGGAAATAGAGCATTGAAATCATATTATGATATTCAGTTCATGATGGTCTCAAGTAACTGCTCATATTCATATTCTAAGCTCAGCATTGAAATGAAAATGCAAGTTTAAAAACTCATATAGCAAACTCAAATGCACAAGAAAATATTTCGCAGATCCCTATTTTAGGTACACTTAAATGGTAGAACTTTAGTTGATAAGAATGTGTTCCAATAAAACACTTATTCGTCAGAAACTTCACTTCTAGCATTCTGATGGTAGAGATGCCCTAAGAATAGACTCTAGGGTATTGAGCTACAGATTCCTTCTTCACCTTACTGTAGCAAGAACCGCAAAATCTTAGGGAAGCTACCTTCTTGCAGTGTTTTGTTGACAGATCCTCCTCCTATTTCAGCTAACTTTTATTGAATCTTCATTCCCAGAGAATTCACTGATTTAGCTATCCCTATATTTCATATATTTAAGGCATTCCTCATTTTAACACTCTTGAAAAGATGTCCATATAAAACCTGCTTATGATACATTGATCTGAGATTTACTTACGTAACTTGATAATGCTAATGTTCTAGATTTAAAAGTTGCCAGTATCTATAATGTGGATTTTTCTTGATATTTAAAAGAAAAATACATTCCCATATGTAGCACTTATAAACAGAAACACTAATGAATTACGATAAAACATATTTTCATGGGTATATACCAAAATGGTTGATAATTACTTTTGTTAACATGGCCATGCTGTGCATGGGCATTTATATTCTGACTTTCTAAGTTATTTTGTCTATTTCCAACAACAGTAGCCATTTTTTGTAATAGATAGGTACTATTCCATAGATGTACACTGTAATTAACTACAACTTTATTGAACATTTAAGGTGTTTAAAGTTTTTCACTGCTATAAGTAGATACTGTGGTAAATATTTTTTGCACACATAGCATTTTTTAGCGTAGATCTCTAGAAAGGGGATTGGTGAGTCAAAGGTCAGAACACTTTTGTGCTTTTAATGAAAAATACCAAGTTGATTTCCAAAAGAAGTTGTCCATGGTACTAGCAGTGTGTGAAACTACTAGTTTTATCCATTTCTCACCAGGCTTGGGAATCGTTATTTTTTATTCTAGTGACTTTCAGTATTTTCTCACTTTTTTTTATAAGTTGCATTTGTAATGATTAATTTCTAATCATATATTAAGAAACAAATTCAAAATTATAACTCACAGTTTTCAAGTAATGAAATTTCTCAGAAAGACTGTTTGAATTTTTTTTATCTTTAGGGAAAATTTGGAAAGTTTAAGAGGTATGTGGCCCATAGTACACATGTCACAAATGTTCGCTGGACTTATGATGACAGCATGTTGGTTACCTTAGGAGGTGCAGATATGTCTTTAATGGTTTGGACAAATGAAATGGAGGGCTATCGAGAAAAAAGGCCTTGTGATAGTGAAGAATCTGATATAGATTCTGAAGAAGATGGGGGTATGTGGTTTTAAAATATTTTATTTTAACAAAAACGTAGAAAAAATTTAGCACAACTGATTTAAACTGTAGAAGTTAAGCAATAATAATGTTTGAATAATTGCGTTTTTAGTCTTTTTGGTTTATTTAACACCAAAATTGGTCTTTTGACTCAAGAATAACAGGCTGGCATGTATTGATGACTTAGATATTCTTCATCTACAAATGTAAGATAATCATAACTTAAGTACTGTTAAAATAAATTTTATAATATCTAACCTCATATTTTAAAATAATTTTTTTCCCTAATATACCAGTAATACCAGCTCATAGAAAATACATTTTGCAATGAAAAATAAACATAGCATCCATAATTTGACCACTCAGAGGTAACCTCTATTAACATTTTGGGGTATATCAATAAGGGTATGCACATTTATATGCATAATTTTTTTAACAAAAATGGTGTGATATTGACTTACTTTTTGTAGCCTGCCATTATCACTTAGAAATACTTTGAAAACATTGTTACATATCATTAAATATTCTTCTACATCATTTTTACTGGTTGTATATTATTTCATAATTTGGCTGTGACAATTTATTTAACATTTCATATTGTTGAAGTCCTTATATTCAAATTATAAAATCATACTTGGTGTCTTAAGTTATTACTTAGAGAATAATTCTTATATTTTGATGGTAGGCTATGACAGTGATGTTACAAGGGAGAATGAAATCAGTTACACCATCAGAGCCTTATCAACAAATATTCGCCCAATGTTTGGAATCAAGCCTCATTTGCAACAAAAAGAACCCTCAGTTGATGAGAGGTAACAATCAAGTTTAAAACTAGATGAAGAAAAAGATCTTGGTGTTAAAAATTGAATTTATTGCTTAACTGAATAAATTTCTGCGAAAACTAAGAAAGAGTGGTACTCTTGCGTTGTACAGTTCCCAGCATCTCTTAGAAAACAAGTTTATCCTTAATTGCTTTTTGGTGGTGATGCAGTCTTTTACAAGTAGTTGAGAGAATGGTGCTATGTATAAAGTCTGTATGATTAAAGGAATGTTATTTGCTAACTTTTATAAATATATGTGATGGGGTTGGAGGAGATAATAAAAATTGAATCTAATACCAAGTTCCTTTTAGGAAGCACATGAACAGAGATATGATTAAATTTTGAGAAGGCTTCTCTATCCATGTGCCTTTAATCAAGGATAGAAAATCATAATTTCAAAAACTTTCCAAAAAGGCAAGTTGAAGTATAGCTTGTCTAACGGGAATTATTGGTCTTTGTCTAGAATCAGTAAGTCAAAAATAAGGACACATATACAGCTATTTTATGAGGAAAGATATTTTAATAAAGTCTCTGAACTAGGTGACGGATCAAGAGAGAAATTGTGAACCTCATGCTTTTAAAATCATTAGGGAAGATAGAAAACAATAAAGAGGCATATGGATCAGTGAATGGCATAAGTTTTAGAAGCAAAGAGGTTTTAAGAAATGATAAAGAAAAAATTATCTAGAAACAACAGTGAGGAACAAAGAGGGAGTGGGAGGAGAAAACAGCAGTGACCTCTTCTGTAGAAAGCTGTGATGAGAAAAGCTTTATTATGAGAAGTTAGTAGGAGTATTTGAGGGAGAATTTAAAAAAGAAAGCAAATTCATTCGCATTGAACAGAATTTGTGGAAAATTCAACTGAGTGTTTTAGTTGGTGAGGGTGGTGCCAAAGACCATTGGTGCTCAGCTAGATAGAAGTGGTATCACAAGAAGGCATTGGCAGACGGATTTGGGTTTGCACGTCTGGGTTTAAGATTTAGGGAAAAGGATGAAGTTGGAATGGTGAGAGGCATGTTGGTGGTGGAGAACGGGAGAGCTAGAGACTCTCTAGAATTGACTACCCCAGAGTTCCCAGGAAAGTTCTAGGTGGAATGTTGAGGTCGCGATGTCTCCACAGCTCTTCTTCCAGGTGCCCGATTTGCTGAGGATACACCTCAGACAATAGCAATAGACGGTCACCTTACAGAAAGGGATAGAGAGTAGTAATCAATTTTGCCGTCATGTATAAAGAGGCAAAATATTAAATTAAAGGTAAGTTTTAAGAAAGCTAACCATACTATAATCTAAATACTTGTACAGGATTCAAGGTTGAAGTGACTTGGTAGGAGGCGATATCATACAATGCAAAGGGCATGGTTTTTGGATTCAGATAAATGGGTTAAAATATTCATCTGTATCATTTACCATTTGTGTGACCTTGAAAAACTATCCATTCTCTCTCAGCCTCAGTTTTCTGAGAGGTAAAATGAACCTGATAATCCTTAACTTATAGAGTATTTCAAGGTTTAAATGAAATAATGCATATAAAGAGTTTAAATGTTAGATCTTCACCAGTGACATCCCTCCCTTGGAATGGAAATACAGAGTAACCTGAGGAGATACCCTGGTTAATACAGAAACACTTTCTGAAGTTAAATATTCACCAAGTAATGAACATTACCTGTGTATTTATTGGTTAGGGTAATACATTTAAGTATGCAAATATAGATGTTTCTAATAGAATATTTGCAATATAGTGCTTAATATTAAACTTAAAGGAAATTATATCTATACCGTAGGGAAGAAGGAACCCTGGACATTCCCATAAATCTTTTTCATTTATTATTTTTTTAAGAAAAGTATTATCATTTATCAGATAAATTTGATATATCAGAAAAAGTGACCTAATTTTAATCTGAAGCCATGTTAAATTTCCTTGCTCATTGCTGAAGTGACCCAAATTATGATAGATGGAAATATTTTACTGCTGACAGAGAATAATTAACAGTCATAATTGTAATCTCTGCTGTTAGCTTGCATTGTTTATACCTTTTTCAAAATTACTTTTGAAATTATTTTGCATTTTGTTCTCAAATTATTTTACGATTCACCTATACTATATTTTTCTGAAAATGCCGAGGCACAAGAATTTATTAATGTGGTTCATAGTTGGGAGTCTTCATTTTCATAAAATGAAACAATCGAAGGAGATAAAAAAAAAAGAAGAGATATTTCTTTTTACCAACTTTGAATATATTTGTGAGGAGATAAAATGGTGTGTATAAATAATTGTTTTCATATTTCAAATAAAATATATTGTCATCAAATATTAAACAAAACACTTTGTAGGCAGTTAAAACAAATATTTGTCAAATATCTGATCCACTTAAAAAGAAAATGTTTCTGATGGCAGTTTGACAACTACTGTACTTGGCTGATAGTTTTGTAGTGTCTTTTTTCATAAATGACTTTAATAATTTTGTTTTCTATATGTATTTTTGTAGCAAATCTTATATATTTAAAATAGTTAATTGTCAATCAAATTTCCAATATTTTTGAATAAAAATATTCAAAACAATGTGACATAAAATTTAGGCATTTTTGTATTTCCTTAGAATTCTGTTAACATGTTGCCTTTATTCTGTTTATGGAACTGCTACATTTTATTCATCGTCAATTTTCATGTATGTTTCCTTTTTTCCTCTTGCTCCTTTCAAAGGCAGGGGGTAGTAAGGTAAGTATTTTATTGAAGAAAATATTTTACTCAAAAATTTACTCTTCTCTTTTGGTCTTTATAGTATTTTAAGGTATTGATTTTTCCCCCTATAAAACATTGAACTATATTTATTGAGAAAGAACCAGAAAATAAAATAGGAAAAATCCTACAAGAGCGTTGCATTTATTAATACAATATGTGGGTGGTGTTATGAGGGTCTTCCTTATGATCATTGGTTTTACAAATGACTTTTTACAAACTCCTATACTCTAGATAGTTTCAGTTTTTCTTTAAGCTTCAGAGGCTCATAAAAACAAACTGTTAACCACACATATTTATCAGTGAAAATTTTTTGTTTATAAACTTGTTAGCTTCATTCAATGCATCTTTAATATATTCGTTAATTTAAAAACATGAACATAGGGCAATGATGGTATTTGTATGTTTAGTAAAATGATATGTGCATGAAAGGACTCTTTGGGGGTACTTTCATAGCCTCTTTAGTGAGATGAAAATGTCTTCAGATAGTTTCTGAAACAGGACAGTGTGGAAAAAGCTAGTCTATTTTAGAAGTAAAAAAGGTACCATTAGGAAAATGCTGGAAGATAAGGATGAAAAAAGTAGATTTGAGACCAGATTGTGCAGAAACTCCAATATTAGGCACTCCTTAATTTCTTTGGCAGACAGCAGGAATCCATTATCTATTTTAAGCAGGGGATGATGTGTGCAAAGATGTGAGTCTAGAGTGTGATGTGACTTCCAAAAAGGCCCACACAGTCTTATACTGTTTTAACAGAAATAAAACATTCAGATCTCGCCTCAGATCAGGAGTAGCTTATTCAAGACTGGTCTCTGCATTTTAAAGCAACACTGACAGTTTACAGTGGTCTAGAAAGAGACACAGGATGAGGGAGGTTCTAGAGGCCACTTCACATAAAGAGTAATTCGCTGCTTTGGGAATCACTTGTTTCAAAAAGAAGAAAGCTAAGTGGAAGTGGAATTGCTGTCTTGGGTGTGAACGACTTTTACGGAGACGTTACCTCCCTGTCACAAGCAGTGCTCCTGCAGAGCTGAGATGACTGCTTGTCACTGGTGCTCTAAAGGGATATTCTAGACATGGAAAGAGGATTCCTGGTTTCAGTGGGGAGATGGATGAGATGACTTTTGTGATCCCTTCCTATTCTGTTTCGATCATTATGTTATTTAGGGGAATTTTTTTTAAAAGAAGTTACTTCCTTTGCTAGCAAAATCCCAAATCCAGCATGGTCCTGAGTGACTCCCTCTGCCTACTTGGTTGGACTGGCTGACTGGGAAACAAGTCTTGGGTCACAGGGGGTGGGGGCTTTGGGGGGCGTGAGGGAGGGAGCTTAGGCTCCTTGGACAGTTTCCTGAATAGCAGCTCCAGTGCTACCAGCGTTTTAAGTTAGTTGTCAACATTTTACTGCCCTTTCTTAAAAACAAAGATCAGCTTAAATATTTTGTTTGAAATTCAGATTGCACTGTAGAAAACTAAGAATGGCAAGCTTTAATGTTTACGACATAGAATATGTTGAATTTGCATTTATTTTTCTTTTTCACCTTGTTGTTTCTTATTTCCCTGCCATTAATGGAGTAACTTCAGCCTTTTGTTATATGGTATATTAAGTAAAAACAATAGGTATTTAATATATGCCATGTAGTTTATCGGCATTAAACTTGTGAAAATATTTTATTACAGGAAGTATTTTACTACTGTTTTAAATTCAAATTTATATTGTAATCTTTTCCCTTTTTTATCTGCTGCTGAAAAGAGGTTCCAGGTAATCCTTTCTCTTTGCTATGCTTTATGAGGCCTCACTTTGTATTTTTGTCATCTTTCATATTTACCACTAATGAGGTGTGTTACTTGGTGTTCTTTACCTCTATTCACATTTTCCACATTTTTCTCCTTTGAAATCAGTATCCCTGAAATGAGTAGCATCTTAATTATTGGATTCATACAACAGAAGTAACTGGTTTACTAAAACTTTATCCATTTAACTTGTATAATTTTACAAGTTGTATAATTTTAAGCAATAATATATCTTGTATAAATTATCTTTATAAAAATTACAATGTGCTATTATATGATTTACACTGTGCAACATACACCAAAGAAATTCAAAGTAAAATGAACAGAAGTTCTACTATTTTCTTTCCACCTTCTTGCTTTAGAAGATATCAAGATATAGAGGCATGGTCTAGTGAGGAACACAGATTGGGTTCATTTTTGTGAAGGTGTGTCAGACATCCCTCTCTGGAGGGCAGGCAAGGGAGGCTCAGTGCAGGCACCCAGCACTGGATGCCTTTCTTCATTCGCACTTCCCTGTTTCAGGCCCCCCGTGAGCAGGGCTCCGCCACAGCCAGAGAAACTCCAGACAAACAATGTCGGCAAGAAAAAGAGACCTATAGAGGTGAGGAAAGTCCACTCCCCAGTGTTAACTTATGTTTTGAAATGTACCCAGAGTTCATTCGGTTCCTTTTTGTAAAACACGCAAATCTTGTCATTAGTTTTTATGAAAATAAACTTATTGAAGATCTTCTTTGGTTGGTTGTAAAAATTGCTGAATTGTCAAGTCTGAGTTTTGGATTGATATCCTGTTTTTTAAAAATAATTTTTATTAGTCTTTCTGTTAGTTTTCTAGGAATAGTACCTTGAATTGAACTGTATCTCAGAGAACTTCTAAATCTAACTATGTGTGAATGATCTATGGTTTATAGAAGCATAGGTACCTTGGAAGTGTCTTATACTTAGTGGTTTGAATTTGTAAGTTAAAGACTTATATCAAATCAGAAACTTTTATCCTATGTGATGTATTCACTGTAGGGTTCAGAGAAGGCCCTGCTTCCAACCAAAGACACCTTCCACAATAATTGGGCAAGAAGGAACGTTCTCCCAGGCATTTCACAATCCCAGTATCAGCAGCAACAAACAAACTGTGCTAAATTCAGGTCGAAAACTCGACTATTGGTGGTGAACACAATGCGGTCTGTACGAAGCTGAAATATAATAACGTACATCTGAAATTTACACAATCTTATAAACCACTGTGACCTCAGTGAAATAATTTTTTTTTAAAAAGGGCTTAAGGCTGTGGGAGGGTGGTGGTTGTACTCCCTCACCCCTGCCAACTCAGCTTCAAAAGGTCAATGAAAATGGACACTTTCAGTAGCAGAATTACCTGCTAGAACTTTGGCATGAGTTTTCAGAGAGAATGTGCTTAGTTTTCTGCACTGATACTGATGTACTGTTTGGATCCTTACAAGTATATCACTTGGACATAATTTATCCTGAGTTATGTTTGCAGATCAGATATTTTGATTAACAGTTAACATAAATCAAAATCTTCTTTTGGGCACAAGAAGGATCTTGGTGTTTAACATGTGAAATCATAAGAACTGAAATTCTTGGAATGAGATCAGGTTGTGAATCCCTTTTCATTTTTATAACTTTATGCAGAGAAGTATGGAATGTGTGTTTCAGCTGCCCAGAACAGGTTATGTAGAGAAGTATGTCTAGCTTAATTTTGTGTTTGAAGTTTGTAAAACATGAAAAAAACATGCTCTGTTTTGACTAAAGACACCAGTACTGTATACAACAAAATAATGGTGAACATTTGGACATGAGGAATTGGATAATGGTTTTATCATTGTTATAGGATCTTGTGTTGGAGCTTGTTTTTGGCTATCGAGGCAGAGACTGTAGGAATAATGTTCACTATTTAAATGATGGTGATGATATAATTTATCACGCTGCATCTGTTGGAATTCTGCACAATGTTGCTACAGGTAGGAAACTCTGCTTCTCTGTCCTCTACTTTTTTTTCAGTTTAGAATTTTTTAGTTAGCATCTTAAAATTCTTTGTTAAAACTATAAATAATTAAAGTGCATGAGTCTAGAATATAAATATTTCATACTGTATTACTTTCTAGTAATATTTCAAGTAACCAAATTTACGGTCTTGAGAGTATAAGACAGCAAAAAAGGATTTCACAATGTAGAGTGCTCAGAGGTCTATATTAGAAGTGACAGTTTCCTGTATGTTGAAGCCATGTTTTATAGTTAAATATTTGTAACTTCATTCTATTTCCCCATTACCTTAACATGAAAATGGATGGTCGGATGGTTGTCTCAGAGAGTTAGTGACTTTAGCTTGTTGGGTGAGTGATTGCTATGGGGTGGGAGTGAGGTGGCCAGTGTTCTTTCTGAGGCCTTGGAAAGCCAAGGAAGTTAGCTAAGCAAGCTGCTTGCCTGTGGCCCTACTCCTGATACCTTGTTTGATTCAAGAAGGTGAGAAGGTACTTCTGATGTTTATTTAATTGATTGGATTGTTTGAAAGCAAATAAAGTTCTCTTAGCATCATTCGATGACCAATGATGTGATAATCGTACTAGTGACACTCAGTATTTAATTTTGAATTCTGTTTTATTACATGTAATTCTAAATTTCGTAAAGTTTGAAAATTGGAAGAAAAAATAGAGATCATCTAGTCCAAACATTTTTGACTTTTTCTCTGACAGCTTCACTCTGAATAGGTAAAGAGTGGATTATGTGAGTCATGGTCTCCTACACCTGGTTAATATTAATCATTAATATGGTCTTTCTGTTTTGATTTCCTAAAGAAAAGGATTCACCAAGATCACACAGAAATCAGTGGTGATTTTCCATTTAACAATTTGTGTCATTTAAAAAAATACTACTTAGAGAGAAAATCTTCTTTAATTGAGGGTTCCTGTATTCTTTAGAGAGAATAAGAAAGGACAAGCTGGAAAGGAATGAATGTGTAAATGCAGTTTCATGTTTATACTTGTAATTTTCTTTATTTTTAATTTTCTGATTTCTAATTAATCACCTTTCTAATGATCGGGTGCAGAGATGGGGACAGAGGGAAGACTAGGCATTTGCCCCAGTTCTGATTATTTGGCTCTCACCAGTATGGGGATACATTGCTGTGTTCACAGTCTAGGAAGTCTTATCTACTACAGTCTGATCTACTGATTTAGCCAACAGCTTGTATAATTGCTTGTTTGTTCCTGTAACTGAACTCTCAGCCCTGGAAAATATAAAGCACCTTTCACTTTGAGAAGAAGTTTTAAAGTAATATTAAGTCTGTTAAATGTCATTGTTAAATTTGTTTTGTTTTGCTTTTTTGGAGGACCTAGTATTGATTGATGGCCCTCTATAATCTGGATCCAGCCTACCATCATGACCTCATTTCCCACCTCTGTGTTTTACTGGCATAAGACCACCTTTATTACCTCTTGCATGGTCATAGTCTGCTAAGGTCTCTTCACTGTCACTGCTACTAGATGAATCACGTTACTTCTTTGATTAAAATTCTTCAGTACCTCCCCACTGAGACAGAATAAATGTGAAATTTAATAGACTAGCATTCAAAATCCTCTTTAATTCTAGTTCCAAATGCCTTTCCAACCATATTTCTCACTTTTCTTCTTCATGACCTTATATTTTAGCCAAATGAGCCATTTATATGCATACCAATACTTTACTGCCTTTGTACCCTTGTACTTTTCCTTAAAGTATTCCTCTACCTGGAACGTCCCTCCCCACCCATCTTCACATTTACAAAATCTGTCATGTCAGTGCAGGAGTGCCATATACTCATGATAAGAAGACCTTTTCTGCTATGAAGTCCCATAGCATTTTGATCTTTAATGTGGCACTTGATGTCTTTAGCTTTGTAATCCATGGTTTATGTGTTTCAGGGCTCTATCCCTTTAAAGATTTGAGTTATTTTTTTCATCCTTATGCTGATATGCACATATTAAGTGCTCAAAAAATCTGTATTAAATAAGTTAAACAGAGTCGTTTATTGCTCTGGATAAGTGAATTTGATGGTTATACCTTAAAAGTTTTCAAATTTAATTCTCAAATTCTTTTTTATAGGGACTCAGAGTTTTTATCAGGAACATAATGATGATATTCTATGCCTCACTGTAAATCAGCACCCCAGATTTATCAACATAGTAGCAACTGGCCAAGTAGGTATGTTTCTATATTTTAAAAATAAACTGTTTTAACCAATAGTCTTGTTTACATTAATTCAGTATCCTGGGGAAAAAAATAAAATGTATTTATGTATTTTTCAAAATGTGTTTTGTACATAAAGCACACACCCGGTTTTACCATATTATTTGCTTCCAGGTAACTTTCTTTCACTTTGGTGATTATCTGAGTTGGTTCAGATAGTTTAGAATTGAGTAATCTCTTTTATAGTGGTTGAAATAGTTGGATTTAGTCCTTTAGTAGAAATTTCTGATCACCAAAAAGGCTTAATTTGATAGATGTAAAGCAAGAAGGAAGAATTTGAGGAGAAAACGGTAAACAAGGGGGACCAGAAAGTAACTAGACTGAGAGAGGTAGAACATTATTTGCTCCAGCAGGGGTTAGGCTAGAAAGAAGGAAGCCAAGTCTGTTCCATGGTAGTAAGTCCCTTCTGCCTTTTTCTTTTCTTTGGCATTGGTCTAATTTGCCAACTGTTTTGAAATCACCTGTCTTGCTGTCTTCTTTTAACTCTATAAAAAACTCAAACAAAGGCTATAAGTCTGCAAGCAAAATGATGAGAGGATAGCAGGTCTATTTAGAACATATCTGCCAATCAGTGAGCACGATGAATAATACGTAATAGATTTGGTCAGTCGGACCTTCACAACTCTGAGGCAGTTTGTAAAAATGATTGGAATCGTTGGGTTTCTTGAATCTCAGTGAGCCTCAATTGCTAAGCCAGCTTTCCAGATGTCTTTTTCTTCTTGAATAACGTAATTTATGCTTATAATATCTTCATTTTTCATATAAGTACTAAATTGATCAGTTAGGAACTTGTTCTCTGGGTTGCTTATTTCCCACTTAGCCACAAAGGCTCTTGTATGCTTCCCATCTGTAAAGCTTTCTACTGTACTTCCCCCTTTATCTACAGTACACTCTGATCTTTGAAGATAAATACCTAGGTCTAGGCCCTTTCTGTGCTAAGCTTTTTGAAATTGAAATCTTCTTTTCACTCTGCATGAGGAAAGAGAGACCATGTTATCATTTTGGTCACAAAGCACCAAGTTCAGTGCCTCTTGGCATATAGTTATTGCTCAGTTAATTTTTGAATACATTTATTTATTCAGCAAACTTATTGAGCACTTACCCTTTATGAAGTATTGTTCTAGGTGCTGGGGATACAAGCAGCTTACAAAAAAAGACAAAGTCTTTATGTTAATGGAATTTACATTCTATGAATAGAATTCTAGAAGGTATGGTTTTTTCGTTTCCCAACTTTGCTCCTTCTCCTTACCCTTCTGCTCCTCTGCTAAGCAAGTTTGTTTAACGTATTAGTGCTGTAGTTTTCTCTTTTGATTAAGAAATGTTGTGGTCACAAATCTTTTATGAAATTTGACCCTCTCCTCCACTTCCTTACTTTTTGTATTGAAATATAATTGACATATAACACTGTATTAGTTTCAGATGTACAACATAATGATTTAATATATGTATTCTTTTTATTTTGAAAGGCAACACCGTAGGGAATGTGGAATGCCTAATTATCTCCCCTCTCTTTCCTTCCAAGTCAAAGTGCAGCAGTGCAGAGGTGAATTTTAGACCCTGTTTTTACCCCCTGCCTTGCCCCACTTGTACCCTTCCAGAAAACAGATAACGAAAATTCTTCGCTGATGACTAGTTAAGTGTAAGACTCAAGAGAAGACCAAAGAGTGAGGGACTTTTTCTCTTCTGAACCTAAAGAGAATTGAATCAGTAGTTACTTTGCCTGTCAAGTTTGTGAAATACCTGCAAAGCACGAAACACTGCCTAAAATATTTATGTTTCTCTGTTAAAAATCATACTGATTATAGAGGATTTGAAATATTTGCTTTTGTGGTATTTTAGTCAGTTATGTTCAGACTTTTATTTTTTCTTGTCTAGAATCTTGGAATCTCAGAGCCAAATATATCATTTTATCTAGTTTATCGTTAGACGTTTGAATCTTCTGTATAACATCTCTGATTAAGGGCCTCCTACATATGCCTTAACCCTGTCGTCACCTAATGCCTGACAAAATAGTCTAACTTCTCCTTAGGAAGCTCTGTTATAAAGTGCTTCTTCATATAGAACAGAAATTGATCTCTCTTTAATTGCAAGTCATTGATCCTCATTCTTGGGGCACCTAGAACAGCTAATCACTTATCCCCATGACATTATCTTCCAGTATTTGGAGAGAACTATCATATTCTCCCTGAGTCTAATCTACTACTTCCCTTTTAGAAGGCCCACTTGGACATCCTCCAACTACATTCCATGAGACAAAGAGTACTTGAGAGCAAAGGGATTGCTTTCCATGGGGGAACCTTCCTCCCCACTGGACCATGCTTTGCATATCTGAAATCCCAGAATTCTCTGTCAAATAGTCCTAAACCTACATCTGGACCTGCTTGAGCCTCTTCTCTGAGTCCATGCTCCTAATGATAGATTGAATAACCAATATGGGTACTCTTGAGAAATGGCCAAGGGTTAGCTGTTCATTGGGTTCGTGATGATGGAGTTTTGATCTGCAGCCTGGAATAACCACACATGAGCTTCCATGGCTCCTTGTGGCGTGGGATAAAGCTGGGAGTGGTATAAGGTTATATCATGCTGCCCAAAACTCTAAGGAGTTCTGAATTTGAACCATGCCTTCCAGGTTATTACAGGGGTGTATTTGTCAAGATAGGAGGATGGAATGTATTTAATTTAATAATCTTATCTTGATTGATAACTTTAAAATATTTAGGCCTATGACATTTAGGTCTTTATCTGTACTGTTGTCCCAGGCCCTGCAGATATGCAGGGACAAGCCTGTTCTTCAAACCAAAAACCCTCAGTCTTTCAGCCATCCTTCATGTGGCATAGTTTCCAGTCTTCTCACCATTTGGTTGTTATCAGAGCATGTTCAGAACTAAAAGTGGTATTTCCTGAGTGGTCTGCTCAGCAGAATCAAGTACTTTCCTCTCTTTTCTCCCATATTCCTGATCAGAACACTATGGGCCTATGTTATCAATATGTCCTTGAAATCATTATTTCCTAGGGCTATAAGGCTCTACCAAAGCAAAGTATAACCATCTATCTTGAAAGGATTCCTCAATGTTTACTCCTTCCTTTCTTTCTAAAGACTTAAAATTTTGGCTAATGAGGTATTTCCACACAAATATAAGGAGCATAGGCTCTCGTGCTTTCTTTCTTGGTGATCTTTTAATCATACAGAAAATATTTAGTTAAAAAAACTTAAAAAGTGGTTAATTTATGGCCTGAATTAAGAACTTTTTCTTTCTTGAGTTATATGGTAATTTTTGCCATCATTTCTGTCAGAAAGTTTAGATCTAATTCTTTCCTGCAAGTAGAGAAACATTTAAACTCTAAAGGGTCTATTAACAGTTCACTTTGTAACCAAAATAGTGGTCACATCAATTTAAACCATATCAATATTATTTTAAAAGTTGTTAAAATTTCATGTAACTCATTGAAAACTAAGAAAATAAAATATTGATCCAAAGATTGAAAGTTCAGATACGTAGAATGTTAAAATGTATTAGTGACTTCACTTAGAAACAGTTTATGCAATTTCATGTAATAAAATAAATTTTATATATGATACTTTATTATCTAAATTATTTAAAAATTATTATTTTATAATTGAGTTTTTACAAATTTTACTTTTAGTATTTATGGATAATTATTTTTCTGCTACTTTTCCATTATAGGTGATTCAGCAGATATGTCAGGTAAGGAAAATTTATCATTTTCTGTTATATTGTTCAATAATGAAGCTCAAATTTTTATAGAGTAATAAGATATGGAACCTATTTTAGATTTTTTTAATGAAGAATAAATGCATCATTTTAATGGCATGATACTGAGCCCAATCCGCAATAATAATAATAGTGTTTTTAAAGAAGCTAATATTTTTTGACCTTTTTAGAGTGCCTAGCACCGGGGTAAGTACTTTACATGTATTGCCTATTTAGTCATCACAAGAATTCTTCATGGTAGGTATTAACTTGCCAGTATCCTATAATTCTTAAGAGTGGAGGTGAGATTAAAACTTAATCTTAAATATGAATCAATAAATTTTATTGGCTAAAAATTTTTTTAAATTTATTATTTTTATATGACATCCCAGTTATTGCACGTATTAGATCAACAGATCATTTAAAGATTTAAATAACTTTTATTCTTATTTTGACCATGACTTTGTGAATTTAGAAAAGCTATTATTAGTTGTTTTTAGATATTATAATAACTATGTTTTTTCAACTCAATTTTCAGTTACGTAATTTAGTAAGAATTGGCAGTTTGATAAGAAACATTTCCCAGTGATTTGTATCTATTTCCCTCCCCTCCTAGGGTAAAGCATGATTTTGTGATTTGACTATTCAACTACAAATGTGTTCAACCCAACAAGCGAGGTCCTTGCTCTCTTGGTTACACTCAAGAGCAGGGGTTGGCAAACTACAGCCCTTTGGCCAAATCTGCCCCACCATCTGTTTTTGTATAGCCCATGAGCTAAGTATAGTTTTTACTAATTTAAATAGCTGGAGAAAATCAAAAGAAGAATAAAATTTCACAAAACATGAAAATTATATGAAATTCAAATTTCAGTATCTATAGATAAAATTTTATTGGACACAGGCTCATTCAGTTAACATATTGTCTATGGCATCTTTTGTGCTACGATGGCCGACTTGAATAGTTGCAACAGAGACTGTATATGACACTGTCATCGATTTGCACTGCTGCCTTGGCATACTACAAATTGCAGTGATGCAGTTATAACCTGACAGATATTAAGTGCTATGTGTATCTCTGTACCACAAGATTTTTTATTTTTTAACCACTATGTATCTATCATGTCAAAACAAGGGGGAAAAAATGAAGTGGGCTTTTCATGTCACACTTTTAAGGCACAGTGAAGTATGGACTATAGTGTTATCAAATTAGATGGTAAAACATTGTGTTTATTATGCAATGACACTATAGGTGTGCTAAAAGAAGACAATGTATATGTCAACGTTTTCACCCTAGATTTCATCACAGTATTCCCAACTCACAGGAAAGCAACAATCTGAAAAATTGGAAAGTTTAAAATAGAATATATCATCACAAAAGAATTTCGTCACAAAAATAAAAAATAAAATGAGGCTAGAACCAAAGTAAGTTTCTGAATGCTTCATTTGTTAGCCAATCAAGAAAAGCTGTTTACTGACATGTCCAGAGAAAATAAACTTGGTTAAGAGTATTAGCTTTTTGGGAAAACCGTTGCTAAAAGAGTTGAGGACATTGGGTATAGCATCAATAGTCAATTAAAAACAAGACAAAAAAAAATGCTTTTGACTGGTTTCCCTTGGCTCTTCATTGGTGGACAAATGTTGGCAGTTGTTTATCTCAGGAATCAGTGCTGACTTTTGAGTGGCTGAAGAGTTAGTGTCTATAAATAATCTCCTTGGAACAACTACAAAAGATAATATTTTCAAAGAAGTTAAGGAAACAGTAATTTAGTACAACCTGAAATGGAATATATTAAGATGTATCACAGCTGATGGTAGTAAAAATATGTGTGGAGGTGGAGCAGAAAAAAGGGTTAGTTAGTTAAGTTTACGAAGCTTATGAAAATTTAAGGTGTTTAAAGTCTATGATTATTCATTGTGCTATTAATCGGCAGGTGATCTGTAGAAAATATTTCAATCTATCGTGTGTTATTGAATCTCAGTATTTTGTTATTGAGAGTCAGCAGTTAACTTCATTTGCTTTCATAGACTTAACCATCATCAGTTCCATGAATTTCTGTTAGAAAGAGAAGGTGAATATCCTGACTCAGCCTATCCCCACAGCAATTCAATGCTTTAGCAGTGGTAAAGTTTGCTTGCAATTTTTGGAGCTCAGAGCCAAGGCTGAAATTTTTCTGAATGAGAATAGCTGTCCTCAGTCTCTGTTATGGAAAACTGAATGGCTTTGAAAATTAGTTTTTGCTGCAGACTTGATAATGTTTCTTAATGAATTCAACTTGAAGTTACAATTTCAGTTCTTATATGTGAAACTTATACTGTAATAAAGTCATTTGATGACAACTAATATTTGAATCACAGGTAATGCCAAACTGCATCATACACTTCCCATGCTGTCAAAAATTAAAACAGGAATCGAGGTGCCCATTCCCACAAATTTGCAGCAAATATGTTTTCTGAGCTCAGACTACAGTTCCAGCAGCATTTTTCAGATCTTGATGCAAGTGCAAAGAAAATTTCCATATTTCAAAAATTTATTTAACTATACAGTTGAGGAAGTTTCCTCTAACCTTCAGTTTAAAGTGATTATTCTATAATGTAATACTTGCTGAAAGGCAAATATCAAGACGCGACCCTGATAGAATTCTCTAAATGCCTTCCAAGTGATTAATATGCTCAGTTAAAAATCAACATGCTTGTGGATTGTTATTTGTATTTGGCAGTACCTATCTATGTTGAGACATTTTCAAAGTTGAAATATATAAAATTATTACAGATCATCATTAGCAGATGAACATTTGCAATCAATTTTTGAACCCACTTAAAGTGAATTATTAACTCCCACCCAAAAAAATTTCATTCTTCTCATTAGTAGATCTGTATTTATAAACATTTTCAGTGAGTTTTATCAATAAAAATTTTGTGGACATTTTTTTCTCATTACACGAGTACCTGCGTAGTATCTTCAATTTTGCCTTTTATCTACCCTTTACAGGAAAATTTTCTGACTCCTGCTCTAGAGGGAGACAGGCAATAAATAAGTAAATTTTTAAAACTAACATGGGCTGAGATGGTAATAAGTGTAATATAAACAACAAACAAGGTGATGGCAGTGAAAGAAAATGTTTGTTTACTCAGTGGTGGGAACATTTAGCTAGGCCACTAATGATACCAAAAATGATAGCCGAGGGATGATCTGGGGGCTCCAGGCTGAGGCCTGTTTTGGGACTCCCAAGACCCACCCACACATTCAGTGATTCACCAGAAGGAATCAAAGGACCCCAAGATAGTTAGAGCTAGCTTATTACAGTGATCAGCCAGGGAAAAAGACATGTCAGATAGGGTCTGGAGGATCTAGGCAAAGGCTTTCTGTCTCCCCCCAGCAAACTCCCCCCGGGGTCACACACAACCTGCTTCCTCCACCAGTGTTCAGATGCAGCAACACAGGTGTAGTGTTTCTGCCCAGGGAAGTCCACATAAGACTCAGAGTCTGGGGTCTTTACTGGGCGGCTGGTCACATAGGCACAAAGCCACAGCTACTGTAATACCGTACTCCCAGAAGATAGCAGGTATTCAGTGCCCTGGGTGGACAAAACAACCTCATCAACATAGGGAACATTTCAAAAGTCAGAGTCTTAGCCACACTAGCCAAGGGCTAGCCCAGCTAGCAGGCCCTTCTGATGACAGTAACCCTTAACTCTTTCCTGTGCAGGCCCTAAAGCTGGATCAAGAAACAGTAACGTCAGTGTGACTAGAGTAAGGTCTCTGAGATGGACTTAGAGCAAGAGAGAGGAGTCAGTCACGCATAGCTTTGCAGGTCATGCAAAGGAGTTTGGATTCATGGCAAGTGCAGGGTCCATCATTAGGGAGCTTTCAGCAAGGAAATGATGTGGTCTAATGTATACTTGGAGGAAATCACTCTCCGCACTGTTGAGAATGTAAAGGGGAAAGAGAAATAATCAGGAAGTTAGGAAGCTATTATAGTAGTCCAGGCGAAAGACATTTTTAGACTAGGGTGGTAGGAGTGAAAATGGAGAGAACTAGATGAATATGGGATATATTTTGAAGGTAAAGCCAGCAGTCTTTTCTGATGAATTGGATGTGGGGGTATGACAGAAAGTGAGGAATCAGGCTCACTGTTAATTTTTTGCTTGAGCATCTGGCTAAATGAGATGGGGGAATACTTTGAGAGAAATAGTTGGGCAGGGAGCAATTTATCCACAGACATAAGGAATGACGGGAGTGTAGGTTCAAATGCAAGAAGACTGGTAGGTTTAGGGGTGGGAAGAGAAGGAAGCTCCTGTCTGATGGCTTCTGTTTTCTCCCTTTCATCCGCTCGGAGTGAGGAGGTGGTGAAATAGGTGGGGATAAGCTTTTGAAATTGTCACTTTGGAATGTGGGAGAGTAAATATATGTATTAGAAAAGATATGATATAGTTACCATTTGAATACCTTAGATGTGTTTTGAGTAGACGCTTAAGAGAACATCTTGTCTCTGAAGCAGCTTTTTCAGCCCACCTAAGACTTTGTATCGGAAGCTAAGAATTTGACATCTTTGATCTTTAAGGCAATTCAAGGAGAGAGAGCTATCTCTCTGGCCTTGGTCACTATTAGTCACAATAGGCAATTGTCCATTAGTAGTGTACTTTGGTAGTATACTGTGTGCCCTCTACGACAGAAAAATAAGGAAATTCATTAGCACGCACGAGTGAAGAGGGAGGGTGGTCTGAGTTTGCTGCTGCAGGAGCTCCGTGTACTTCCCGTCTCTTCTGCTCTGCCATCCACAGCAGTGGCTTCACCCATAAGGCTGACTGCATTGGTGGTGATAAAAGAACTTCCAGGAGCAGTTGGAGTTACATGCTTCCTTGCTTTTTCATCCACTGGGAAAGTGGGTAAAAACACTTTTCAAATCCATGACCTAAAAGTACTTCCTTTTAGCCTGAGTCATTTTAAGACATGAGCCAAACCCTGTACTAAGAAGACACCAGGGGAATCCCATGTGCTGATTGGCTTAAATCTGGGTTACTGAACTAAATCACTGATGTCAGGGGTGGGGGGGTGGAGAGTGGGAGATAAGTTGAGCATGCAGTGTCTTTCCCCTGAATAACTTGCACTACATGAGGGAGAAGTGGATTCCTGAATAAAATTGGAGCTTTATTAAGAAAGAAAAAAGGGGGGCCTGCCCTGTGGCCAAGTGGTTAAGTTTGCACGCTCTGCTTCAGCGACCCAGGGTTTCTCTAGTTTGGATCCTGGGCACGGACATGGCACTGCTCATCAAGCTGTGCTGAGGTGGCATCCCACATGCCACAACTAGAAGGACCCACAACTAAAATATACAGCTATGTACTGGGGGGATTTGGGGAGAAAAAGCAGAAAAGAAAAAAAAGATGGCAACAGTTGTTAGCTCAGGTGCCAGTCTTAAAAAAAAAAAAAATAGTGCTCTAATTTAAAAAAAAAAAAGAGAAAGGGAATGGATGTTGGGTGTGTGGCAAAGAATTCTCTATTACAGAAACTGAAGGGAAAGATACAATTAGCCCACTTAATGGCCCATATTACAATTTTGTTTTAAAATATGGTTTTTATTATGCTACATCAAAGGCAAACTAGAGCATAGAGAAAGAGTATCCTTTAAAACTTTGAATCTTATGAGATCCTATTAATAGTTTAAAGGAATCTCTATATTGGAGACTAAAAGTCAAGAATGGTTATGAAGGGGCTGGCCCGGTGGTGCAGCAGTTAAGTTTGCATGTTCCACTCTGCTGGCCCAGGGTTCGCCGGTTCAGATCCCAGGTGCAGACATGCTGTGGCAGGCATCCTACATATAAAGTAGAGGAAGATGGGCACAGATGTTAGCTCAGGGCCAGTCTTCCTCAGGAAAAAAAAAAAAAAGGGGGGGTTATGAAAAGGTGGTGAGATTGATTTTCCAGAGAGAGCTTGACATGATGGAAAGAGCAGGAGCAGGATCTGGGGACTGATGACAGCACACCACTGCTGGCTCTAACAGCTCTGAGTTGTGTGTGGCTTAACTTCTCTGAGCCTGAGCTCATGTGAAAACATACCTGCCTAGGGGCCGGCCATGCCTGCCTAGGGGCCGGCCCAGTGGCCAGCGGTTAAGTTTGCACGTTCGGCTTCTCAGCGGCCCGGGGTTTGCTGGTTCAGATCCCGGGTGTGGACATGGCACTGCTCAGCAAGCCATGCTGTGGCAGGCATCCCACATATAAAGTAGAGGAAGATGGCACGGATGTTAGCTCACGGCCAGTCTTCCTCAGCAAAAAGAGGAGGATTGGCAGATGTTAGCTCAGGGCTAATCTTCCTAAAAAACAAAAAACAAAACAAAACAAAATACCTGCCTAGAAGCAGGGATTGGAAAGTGTGAGATGTCCCTTGGAACATGCTGGCCCAGGATAGGCACTTAGATCTGGTGGCCTACAGGAAGGGGAGGAGTAAGAGTGGGATCCACACTAGTCTAGCATGATGAATGACCATTTCACATTATAGGAGAAAATAAAGTGTACTTAATGAACATAATTTGATCTTTCTATAGTAAGTCAGGCCTTGAGAATTTCCACAAATTTAAATCATAGAACGTTATTGATGTGAGTTTAGAACAGTCTAAATGTGTAACAGTCCCATAATAGTCATACCTATATGTTTTAAAACATAAATTTCTGGTATAAGCTTCTTACCGTGTTGTTTAATTTTTTTTTTTTTTAGCTTTTCTAATTTTTTTTTATTGAGTTATTGATAGGTTACAATCTTGTGAAATTTCAATTGTACATTAATGTTTGTCAGTCATGTTGTAGGTGCACCACTTCACCCTTTGTGCCCACACCCCACCCCACCTTTCCCCTGGTATCCACTAAACTGTTCTTAGTCCATAATTTTAAATTCCTCATATGAGTGGAGTCATACACAGATTATCTTTCTCTCGCTGGCTTATTTCACTTGCGTGTTGTTTAATTTTTTATAAATGTTTGAAAAGCTCATTAATTCAATTTACTTAAGATTACTTGCTATTTAAATTTTAGATGGATGAAACTTTATAATTTGTGCCTTATTAAATTTGGAGACAAAAAGAACTCAGTGATGTTTCTTGAAAATCCGTTATCTACCTCATCACATTTAGGCATATGTAGTTTGTGGATTGCCCAGAAGTGCTTTTTGTAAACAGGTGAAAATGTTTCTATATCACAGAAAATCTATATAATATTTATCACTGGCAAAAAATTATAGAGTGATCTGCCAGTATATATTTGCATTTTAGATCTAAACCACCTAAAATTCCTTATTGAGATTATTAGGTTTACCAGTCCCTCATATCCTTTGACTTTTATTTAATGAGGAAAATTCTAATTTTAGTCTAGTACTTAAATTATTGTGGTCAGTTTTTCACATAGAAATAGCCTATTGTATGGTAAACTTTTATGTCTCTTTCCATGTAGTTTTTATTTTTTATGGTTGTATAAATCTTTAAACAATTTTTACTTAATGATACTCAAATTCCTGGTTTAATGTACTTTAATTGCTTTGTTTAAAGAACTTGTCAGATTTAATTTATCATTGTATACTATAAATTGTAGATAGGATAGAATATAGTCTAAATTTATCAGAATATTTTCTTTAGAGACCAGAATTTCTTTCTTCATCGAATGATTTTAAGGCAGCTTGTCTTATTTAACATTTCCTTATTTTTGCAGTATTTGTAGCAGATTTACAATTTGAAGCAAATGCATTTTAGTATTTTGATTACTAAAATTACTTAATTTCTGAGACTGAGTTAGCTGCTGAATTGACTTATTTATGACATAAGGACAATGCAAAGCTTTGGGGTTTTTTTAACTTAGGAAATGCAGAGAATTGGGAAAATTTTTTAAGCAGTAGAAACAGTTACCCAAGATGAATAACAACAAATAGAGTTTTTTTTAAAGGTTAACAGCTTTATTTCTCCCATAAAATCCAGTTTAAGAAAACCAAACTACTGTCTTATAAAGTGATGTGAACTTAGCTTTTTACCACGTATCTATATGGTTGGAAATTTCTTTTGAGATCGTTCAAGTGGTTTCCTACCTGTTGCTGTCTCAGTTTGTTTGCTTTTCATCTCTCCTTCAGATAAGTACTGAATATACCCTGGTATTTAATTATTATATAATATTTGTATATTTCTCCACATAATTATATAAAGATTTAACATGTGTCTAAAACATGCATTATTTTTAAGGAGTTGTTTAAAGTTGTGATTGCCATTGCCTTTCTAAATGCTGTTTTCTCAAAAGTGCAATTTGGACTATAGCCTTAAGAAGTATTCTGTATTTTCTTTTCCTTTCCTTCCTTTTCCCTTTTATTCTTTTTTAAAAATTTAGTCTTACTTTTGAGCTATTTTCTTTTAAGTACACAGTGTTTCTTTGGTACGTATTTTTTCCATGTTTCAGGGATAAGTAATCCTAAGCTTTAGAAATGGAAACACTTGTAAAAGGTCTATTACAACTTTTGGGTTTTATCTTTATTTAGCTACAGCTCCTTCCATCCACATCTGGGATGCAATGAACAAGCAGACTTTATCTATACTGAGATGCTACCATTCCAAGGGAGTGTGTTCAGTCAGCTTCAGTGCTACTGGCAAACTCTTACTGTCTGTGGGACTAGACCCAGAACATACTATTACCATTTGGAGATGGCAAGAAGGTAGGATTCTTTGTCTCTGTGATTTTAAAAATAATACTTGGGTAGTGTGAATTCTCTATTCGATATTTGCCATAACTTGGTGATTGAAACCATTATTCACTACAGCCCTACACAATGCATAATACACAGTTGGTGTTATTGTATGTTCTACTTTAAAAACCCAGTGAAGGGGCTGGCCCAGTGGTGTAGTGGTTAAGTTCGCCTGCTCCGCTTTGGCGGCCCAGGGTTTGTAGTTCAGATCCCAGGTGCAGACCTACACACCACTCATCAAGCCATGCTGTGATGGCATCCCTCATACAAAATAGAGGAAGACTGGCACAGATGTTAGCTCAGTGACAATCTTCCTCAGCAGAAAGAGGAATGTTGGCAACAGATGTTAGCTCAGGGCCAATCTTCCTCACACACACAAAAACCAGTGAAATTTTAAGCTCACAAAACATAAATTAATGAAAGTTATTAATATTACTGCTCTTTTCTTTCAGTAATAAACTATGTATATAAGTGACTTTTGCTAATTATTATTTGATTGGTTATGGAGAATCTTAATCAAGAATGGAAATCAAGTATATTGTAAGTGATAATGGAAGATCAGTAGGGTAATATTACTTAACGCTTCAGGTAAAAATGTTCTGTTCCATAGCTACTATAAAAAGTGAAATTCATAGAGCTACATAGAAAAAAATAAGCTAATGGTTTCTAAAATCTAAAATGCCCCTTAGTTGATTATGAAGCTCTCCATAAATACATACATCAGTTGCAAAAATATGTAAAAAGGACCCTCTACATTGTACATCATGTGATTGCGAAGTAGCAGTGCAAGGGACATGGCCTCTCTTTATAAGCATTTGTTTTTTGAAATATATATATATATATATATATATATATGTATTTTTTTTTAAGGTATGCTTTTTGGTGAGGAATATTGGCCCTGAGCTAACATCTGTTGCTAGTCTTCCTCTTTTTTTTTTTCCTCCCTGAAGCCCCAGCACGTAGTTGTACAGCCTAGTTGTATGTCCTTCTAGTCCTTCTGTGTGGGGTGCCACCACAGCATGGCTTGATGAGCAGTGTGTAGGTCCATGCCCAGCATTCAAACCAGTGAACTCCGGGCTGCCGAAGCAGAGCACACAAACTTAACCACTAGGCCACCAGGCCAGACTCTTGAACTGTATATTTTGAATAACTGTTTGATCCTGTAAAAATTAGCTTATTTCTTACACTAACTTAAGATGATTTTATTGTATCTTTTTTATCAGGTGCCAAAATTGCCAGCAGGGCTGGTCACAACCAACGTATTTTTGTGGCAGAATTCCGGCCAGATTCAGATTCTCAGTTTGTCTCTGTCGGAGTAAAACATGTGAAGTTCTGGACACTGGCAGGAAGGGCTCTTCTTAGCAAAAAAGGGCTACTGAGCACACTGGAAGACGCCCGGATGCAGACCATGCTTGCTGTTGCATTTGGTGCAGTATGTCTCTTAAAATGCGTGTGGTAGTGTAACTTTGAATTATGGAAATTGGGCTACTGTGAATTTTCTTGCCTTAGATAAGCCACATTAATGTTGTTTCTATGGCACTGTAATCTACCAATCATTCATATATCTCCTAGTCATGCATGTATTTCATCTTTCAGAATCTGATTCTTTCAGAAATCAGAGTGTGGGAAAGAAAGTTAATGAGGAAGAAGGATTATGATGAAACATTTGTGTCCTTGGGCCATTGCCGTTCTCAGAAACTTTCATTAATTTTGTAATTGTCACCCTAAATCTCCTAGGTCCTAAAAATTTGTCAGAATCAAAGAAAGATAAATCAAGAAATGTAATTTTCAAGTGTTTAAGGTGGTACTTGAGTTTAGGATTTCTCTTGCTTTCTGTCATCTTAACTTACTGCTTATCACGTAGTTAGTGGTGCTTTGGGTCAGTGTCTCTCATTTAGGGGAAGAAGCAGAAGAGCACAGTTCCTGGGCTTAATAGAAAGTGTTCAAGAGCCATTCTCTCCCCTCCCCCATCCCATCTGGGCTTGCGGTTTACAATCCACATCTGCTTTCCTTTAACACCCTGCCCTGACCAGGCTTTTTAAATCCTGTGGTGCATCAAAAAACCTAAGTGGATTTCTCTACTGAAGCGTTTATGTGGGTATGTGATACTTGAGGGAAGAAAATTATAATTTTTGAACCTTTAAGCATGCTTGTGTTTTTGAGAAAAATGTTTTTCAACATTTTGAAAATATTGGTCGTGCCACGTCAAACTTCAGTTAAATATTTTGGGGATTCTTAATGTAAGACCAGTAATTCCTTTCCGAAGAAAAACCCACACATTCAAATGCTTCTGGCCCTTACTTTGCCCATGTAGATTAACTTTCTTCACATATAAAACTCCTTATGTAGTCAGTCGCCCATTCCTAATAGAAAATAAACTTGAAGATGAAAATATTAGTCATAATTGACTTTTTATGTTTGAAGCAACAATGCAATCAATGAGAATGTTTTATTACATCACAAGGTGGGTTGATGTTTAGTTCAGGCCTCGTTGAATGTCCTCTGTGCTAGGGGCTATGAAAGAGCAGGGGAAGTAAAATACTGGATTCTACGCTTGAAGCGTTTACCTTCTAATCACAGGTGAGGCACGAGTTAGTGATGCTTCTGGATAACAAATAGAATTATTGTTCTCCACATATGGGATATAGAGAATAAGCATAAATGCTGAGGAATTTGGAGTAACATTAAATTGTTGTAGGGAAATTAAACCTATAAACTAATATTCTAAGAAAGATTAAAGGAAATCTCAGTTTGTTTCATTATAATTCAAAGTCTTATTTTCCTGTTGGTTCTTTCCATATTGTTTTTGGTGAAAGATCTTATACTAGTTGCTCTGAAAGTGGAGCTACAATGGGATGAAAGTAGCACATGATACGGGATTTGCTTTCTCCAGATTCCCCATGAATGAACTGTATCAGGATTGCAATCCCAAAGTGACCTAAAGCATTATTAAACTTTTCTTACCTTATCAGATTTGTCTTATTTTGGATTGACTGCAGAACTGCATTAACTTTTGCTACTTTGATTTTAAGAAATCATGGCAAATGTTAATTTTATATATAATTTTGTTATAGATAATAGTTTTACTTTCTGTGACAAAATACTTTATCAAACCTAATAAAAAGTTATTTTCACTTCCTATTCCTATTCTTTTTTCACTTAGTTATTAATGACTTTTAAGTTATTTCTTGGGCAGCTAGAGAGAAGTAATCCAAAGGGAGAATATAAACTAGAATTATTAGAGACTGAACTCCCTCATTTTACATGTGAAAAAGCTGATACTCATAAAGGTTAAAAGCCTCCTTAAGGTTACTCCAGCTAATGAGCAGCAGATCTGGGAAAGGAAGAGGCCCTGGCAAAGCTAAGCCTCGAGTTCAGGTTGTCTGACTCGTGAGTCCACTGTCTCCCACCATACCATGCTCTCTGTATCAAAGAAGGTGAGATAGGCGCGCACTCACATAGAGAATTGCATCTGTTTGAACTCTGTTTGAACTTATCTCCCCCTTCCCCACTCCTTTTCAGAATAACTTGACGTTTACAGGTACCATCAGTGGAGATGTCTGTGTGTGGAAAGATCACATATTGTGTAGAATTGTGGCCAGAGCTCACAATGGGCCTGTGTTTGCCATGTACACCACCCTGCGAGACGGACTTATTGTGACTGGTGGCAAGGAAAGGCCGTGAGTCCTCTTTCTTTTTACAGCCCTACTGAATATGCATTGTGATCTACCTGAGGTTTGCAGTTAGTTTTTTTAATTATTTCTGAGCTATATGGATTATCCTCTCTGACCCTCCTCCTTATATGCTTCTCCTTTATTGCCTTTTATCTGCCTTCTTGTTGGTTCTTATTTCTGGTCTTAAATCGCTTCCAATTTTTTCACATTGTAGAGAAACCTAAACTCCAACAACTGAGTGGTAATTTTTCTGAGGTAGTTATCCTGCAAGTTAAGAATTGATTTTCTTAATGTCTATATGCCTGTATAAGTATTTGCTGAGGTGACCCATGGGGGAATTTTTGCTATTGAACCCAGGATGCATCTTGAATGCCTGCTTTCTTTTTTGTTCAAACTCTACTCAGGGTGCAATGCATAGTGCTGCATTAGAGAAAGACGAGCGGGTGCTAGGAACAAACTTTGCCTTGTTTGCTTTTGCTTGAAGCAGATTTATTAATTAAAGCTGTTTAATACAAGACCTCAAAATTTAAGTCTGAGGAGAAACCTTTTTCTGAGTGATTTTCAGTCTTCCAACAGAAACCAGATAGTGTAATTGATTTCTTACCAACGTATTCATATGCATGTTAAAATATACTGTATACATGACCAATACGGAAGTACATTTCGACGCAGGATTGAAAGAACCCACATATACTTGTTAATCTCGAAGGCAGTAGTTTTTGCTTTTCACATAAAGGAAGACTGTAACGTGGTACATGGGCATGTGTTTTTCCTAAGATAAGCAATTCGTCTAGCAGAAAATAAAGGAATGCATTTTCCAGTTCTTCCAAGAGAAAAACTGTAAACAGGAGATATTTTGTCTTTTACACATTACTCTGACACTTGTGTTTCCCACACGTTGTCAAGCCTTGTACGCCCCTAATCTTTAGTAGGCTGCTAAACCTGTTTCAGGAGGATGTTCTAATAATAATGGTAGGAAAGAAATGTGCTTCTCTTTTGGCCCTTAAAAATATATTTTATAGCATCTGTAATCCTATTATCTAGCCTTACATTTCTATTATCCTTTTGACATTAAAAATCATTTTGTACATTTCCTTAATCAAGAAGTACCATGAGAGAAGATACATATATGAGGAGTCTAAAATTATGTTCATGTCAGAAAAATGAATTTTCATAAAGTAAAATTTGTTTAAACTGAGTGTTTAACTGAGAGAGTATATCTTAAAATTGCCATAGAAAGTTTAGGAGAATATAAGAAGTAAATTATAATCAGGGCCTTTTTTAATATTCTGCTTATAATTCAGTATTTGTTTACAGTAAAAATTATTTGTAATAGTCAATAATGCTTATTTTGGTTTGGGTTCTTATTTACTCAGGTCAAAGGAAGGAGGAGCAGTCAAACTGTGGGATCAGGAACTGAGGCGATGCCGAGCCTTCAGGCTTGAGACAGGACAAGTCACAGACTGTGTTCGTTCTGTGTGCAGAGGCAAAGTAAGATGTTCTCTGAGCTGTTACGGTGCGGCAGAAAACAGAACAGTTATTTCTGTGGTTCTCTCACCCTTTGCAACTCGACTGAATGCTGCAGAGGTGGCGGTGCCTGCCGCTGGGACTCTGCCTTGTCCTGCTGCTGTGAGGCCGCTCTGCTGTGGGCACAGATGCAGCCTCTGCAGGGTGCGGGGCAGGAGATGGGAAGCGTCCCTCTGTCTACTCACTGTATTTAAACCCTGTGTTTTCCTGAATCTGCTAATTCAACTGTGGTAGAATTGCATTTCCTTGCTAGTTGACTCATTTTGATTAGAGCAGCTGTCTCTGTTTTTCTTAAAAATACACATTTCTGTAAAAAGTTTTGACCATGCATGCACTCATAATCAGTGTATTTATAGATTATATAATGTGTTATTCTCAGTTTGTATATTAAATAATAGTTAAGCTTATATACTTATTTTTAACTAAAATCCAATACTTTTTTCTAATCCCAATGCACTTAGACTAACTCTTTGAAGATTTTCAGACTGAAATATCGTAGTCATTGGATAAAAAGTAGACAGTTGGTAGTGAGCACAATGTAGTCTATACAGAAAATGAAATACAATGTACACTTGAAATTTACACAATATTATAAGCCAATATGACCTCAATTAAATTAAAATATCATAGTTAAAGTCAAAACTAAAGTTCTGTATTTTAGTGTGAACTCTCAACATGCAGCCCAGCCTCGTGCTCATGCAGGTGTACCTCTAGTCATAGAAACCTCGGCAGGAACTGATGATTGGCGTGCTGCTAGATTAGTTCAAACCAAAAAGTTCTCTGAAAGCAGGTTATCTATCTATCTGGAGATAGCATCAGATTCCACAGGTTAAGGGTTTAGTCCTACAGAACTGTACCCCCTACTTCAGACACCAGTCGCAAGCCCAGGTTGTCACTTGTGCTTATGACCAACCAGCCATAGGTTGGAGGTTCCACTGACTCCTCCTTGGACTTCAGATGTCAGTTGCAAATCCAGTTTGTAACCTGTACTTCTGACTGACTGGCTATAAATCAGAGGCTCCCATGACCCCATCCTTCCTTGGGTTTGATTAATTTGCTAGAGCGGCTTACAGAACTCAGAGAAACATATTACTTACTAGGGCACCGGTTTATCGTAAAAGGATGTAGCTGAGGAACAGCCAGTTGGAAGAGATGCATAGGGCAAGGTGTGTGGGAAGGGGCGCGGAGCTTCCATGCCCTCTCCAGGTAGGCCACTCTCCCTGCATCTCCACGTGTTCACCAACTGGGAAGCTTTCTGAATCCTGTTCTTTTGGGTTTTTATGGATACTTCATTACATAGGCATGATTGATTAAATCATTGGCCATTGGTGATTGAGCTCAATCTCCAGCCCTTCTCCCCTCCCCAGAGGTCCGGGTGTAGGACTGCACGTTCTAACCCTCTAATCAGATGGTTGGGTCTCCTGGCAACCAGCCCCCATCCTTGAGTGGGGTCCAAAAGTCACCTCATTAACATAACAAAAGACACCTTTGTGGTGCTCATCACTTAGGAAATTCTAAGGGTTTTAGGAGTTCTATGCCAGAAAAGGGGGACTAAGACCAAATATCTATTTCTTTTTTTTAAAGATTGGCACCTGAGCTAACAACTGTTGCCAATCTTTTTTTTTTTGTCTTCTCCCTAAAAGTCCCCCAGTACATAGTTGTATATTCTAGTTGTGAGTGCCTCTGATTGTGCTGTGTGGGACAACGCCTCAGAGTGGCCTGATGAGCAGTGCCATGTCTGCGCCCAGGATTGGAACTGGCAAAACCACGTGAACTTAACCACTTGGCCACCGGCCGGCCCCCTATCTATTTGTTATTATAAATCACCATATCACATAAGGCAACAGGGTCTTTCTTATATTATTAAGAGCACCTGTTGTACTACATTAAATATATTGGTCCCACTTGTGTTTCAGGGCAAGATACTAGTTGGGACAAGGAATGCTGAAATAATTGAAGTTGGAGAGAAAAATGCAGCGTGTAATATTTTAGTTAATGGTCATGTGGATGGACCCATATGGGGACTAGCAACACATCCTTCCAGGGATTTCTTCCTTTCTGCTGCAGAAGATGGGACAGTGAGACTATGGGATATTGCTGATAAAGTAGGTACAAACAATGTAGGTACAAAAAAATTGTAAAAGATGTTACAGTTTCTAAGAAGAAAAGTTCTAAATTGCTAGCACTTGAACTCTCAGAATTATGTTGAGAATTTGGGGGAGAAATTGGTTTACTTCGTAAGTACTCTACTTCATGTAGTTCTCTATGACTCTTTTGGTTCTTATGCAGAAGATGTTAAACAAAGTGAATTTGGGACATGCTGCTCGTACTGTGTGTTATAGCCCTGAAGGGGACATGGTGGCTATTGGAATGAAAAATGGAGAATTTATTATTTTACTGGTGAGCTCTCTAAAAATATGGGGAAAGAAGAGAGATAGACGATGTGCAATCCATGATATCAGGTTAGTCAACAAATGGAATAGTATTTCTGGTATACTCTTAAGTGATCCAGCTTGCATTTGAAAAAAGGTTCCTCGTGCCTGTAGCATTTTATCACATCATAAATTATATCTTGAAATACGGCTGTTTATGTACTTATTTACTTCTCCTTGCTAAGTTATGAGTCCACTGGGCACCAACCAAGCACAGTGCCTTATAATAGCAAGTACTCAGGGAATGTTTGATGAGTAAGTATCACACTGGACATGTTCAGTAAGTTCATCCTGCCAGGAATTATCTCCCATCTGCCCTTCAGGACTGGCAGCCTGGAAAACTGAAGTTATAACCACAAACATCTCTTATTTCTCTTCATAATCTCCATTGAATATATAGTTCAGTATTCGTTAAACATCTACTGTGCCCTAGAATGTCAATTAGATGCTTCTTGAACCTTTATTTTTCAGTGCTTAAGCTTATTTCCACAGAGGCCGTCATTTACTGAACATGTCTTTGTGATCAGCATAGCGCACTGAATCCAGGTCTGTTCACCAGTAAGAACCCTTTTACCACTGAAACCTTCCTCAGCACTTCAGTATATGAACCAGTAATGGTGGCTGCCCTTAGCCCCTCGGTGTCCCTAAGGTACCTCGGCAAGACTCATGGAATGTTTTCACAAGACTGAATTGTCCCATACTTCTTCTCATCATCACGAGGCAAATAGTATTTTATGTCTTTTACAATAACTTCTTCGAAGCTTCAAGTAGTGTCTCTTCATCTATTAAGACACAATCTTTCCAGATGATCCTGACTATCTTAGTGAATTACATAACTTCGTAATATGTAATTGTTACTGGCTTTTTAAAAACTGAGATTTTTTAAAGGAATTAGGAGATGAAAATTCAGGAACCATTTAAAATTGAGGTGAAATATAGAAAGCTTTTTGTTTGCTGTAATACAGACAAATGTGTCAGAATACATAATCAGTTGTGTCTATCAGCTCAGTCTGTCTGACCCATATCATACATAAACTTAGTTTTGAGAGCTAAAAAGGGAAAGTCACTGGTCTTAAAATGTTTCTACTATTTCACGTGGTCTAATGCATCTTTCACATATTTTGTTATGTTTTCAGATTTAGTCCAGATTGCCGGTTTCTGGCAGTGGGTTCTAGTGAGAACTCAGTGGATTTTTATGACCTAACCTTGGGCCCCACCCTTAACAGAATCAGCTACTGCAAAGACATTCCAAGCTTTGTCATTCAAATGGACTTCTCTGCAGACAGCAGGTATCTCCAGGTATGTACCAATACTATATACTCAGTTTACAAGAATAGTTCTGCTTTCACATTTTGTTAGTGAATGCATGTAAAACTCCTGAGTGCCAGGGCTTCTGAACTTGTGCCTTTATTTACTATTCCCTGTTTCTGTGTAATTTCTTTACTATCCTATTCTTATCAGTCCTTTTCTCCATTTTTTCTAACAGATTTGTAGTCATTTTTTACATTCTTAATGTTAGAAATGTAAATCAAGTAGCACATTGCTAGTATGCTGTAAACTTCTTCTGGATTTGGCCTCTCACATAATGGAATTCTTGTCCCGTTCTAATATGATGAAAGGTCTCCACTGGTTGCTACAAACGGCGTGTCTATGAAGTGCCTTCGGGAAAACATCTTCTGGATCAGGCTGCCATTAACCGAATTACGTGGGCTACATGGACTAGGTAAACATTTCATATCCTCAGAAGGGAAGAACTGAGCGAAGGTCAGTTAGGAAAACTGGAAAACCCTATTTCTGAACAGTTAGGGCCATTTCACTAGGGAATAGTGATAGAGTTTTGTGTTTATTAACATCTTGAATTCTTCCTAAGAGAATGATATGCTCATGCTGGGACCTCTTTTGACTGAACATGTTTCTATGCTTTCTCAGTTCTTTTAAAGAAAGAAAATCAAAGTTATAACTTTAAAGATGCCCTGATATTTTCCTTAACATAGATTTAATAACAGACAATAAAAACACATACTGGGTACTGGTAGGCAGTGGTATTATTTTTCTATTTAAAAGAATGCCATCTTGCAGCTGTTAGAAATGAAACCTTATAAATGTGTTAAAATTTGCTGGCTGTGTAACAGGGAACCACGAGTATCCATGTTTTTAGTCAATGAAAATGCCATCAAATTCCTATAGCATATGCACTGCTTTTCATTTTAAAAGTAGTTCTGTCAGCTCTCATAAAGTATTAATTGAATTTGTAAAGGATTCTTTAATGTATAAACTCTCGTAATTATTGATTTTCATTAAGAAAAAGTGTGGAGGGAGGGTTAACATCCCAGGTGAAATTCAGCCCTCTAGATAACTTTGCCTTATCATAATTTACTTCCTCTATTTTAAATAACATAATGAGGTACTTAGAGATTAATTGCCAAGAAACTTTTCTAGTATGGTAAACCTATCTGTGTTTGCTCTGGTGGATTTTCTTTTACTTTCTCTCTAGTATTCTAGGAGATGAAGTTATGGGAATCTGGTCCAGACATGCTGAGAGAGCCGATGTTAACTGTGCCTGCGTATCTCATTCAGGAGTCAGCCTTGTAACAGGAGATGACTTTGGCATGGTTAAGTTATTTGACTTCCCATGTCCTGAAAAATTTGTAAGTTTGTGTTTGGTTTAGTATTTTATATAATTTACTCCCAATTTACCCATCAGTACTTTTTCCCCACATAATAGCTAAAATGTTATTGTCTCCTGATTTGAAAATACTTGTGTTCCTAAAATTTTTTCCAGCTTCCTAAATCCATTACTTTGAAATAAAAACTATTAGAAATTATCTCCCTCTGCCCCAAAGTAACACCATCCTTGCAAACTTATGCTAACAAAGCTGTGATAAGCCTTTCATCAAAACTTTCATCAGTTACCAAGTTTCAAGTGCTTTTTCCTCAGAGGAAGATTTTCAGAGTACCTGGAGACATCTGACTGCCCAAATAACCTGGTTTGTGTTAAGTGCAGATCGGTTACTAACTCTGGAAAAGCATTTCACCATTGGCTGTGGTCCTGACTGCTTACTCTCTCCATAGCCTTTTTGACGGAGATTGTGGTTCCTGATAGGAACCTTTGACTGTTGTGTGCATCACCACCTCAGCTTTTTTTCTTCTTCTTCTTCCCAAAGCCCCCCCAGTACACAGTTGTATATTCTCGTTGTAGGTTCTTCTGGCTGTGCTGTGTGGGACGCCACCTCAGCATGGCATGATGAGTGGTGCCATGTCCGCGCCCAGGATCCAAACTGGCAAAACCCTGGGCCACCAAAGTGGAGCGCGTGAACTTAACCACTTGGCCACGGGGCCAGCCCCCTCAGCTTTGTTTGTTTTTCATTGTTTTTTAGGCAAAGCACAAAAGGTTCTTGGGTCATTCACCCCATGTGACAAATATTCGATTTACCAGTGGTGATCGACATGTTGTTAGTGCTGGAGGTGATGACTGCAGGTTGGTTACTTCCTCAGCTCAGTAAGAGCAGACTATCCTTTATTAGTTATTAAGAGATTTAATACCGCTGCTTCTACAGCTTCAATTTATGGACTCAGCTAGTCAATATCATAATAAGGTAGCATAACTCGATGGCTCCTTGGAGTCACATACTATGTAAATACATAATAAAAAGAGTTAATGAGGAAAAATTTTATACACCTATGATTTGAAAGCTCAACTGAAAAACAAACTTCTGAAAATCTAGAAATATAATGAACTCACTGCAATTTTTTCTCTGATTGCAGTTTATTTGTCTGGAAATGTGTACATATGCTTCACTGAAAGATATGGATGCTGAGAAGACTCTATATAAATTAACAGCCTTGAGAAACCAGAATTAAAGAAGAAAAAAACAAAACAGAACCAAACCCTGCATGGTCAAGTGGTGCTAACTTAAGATTGTAACAGAGATAAATGCCCAGAATCATCAAAATAGAAGATTGATAAGTTCAAAATATTTTCGATATGCACTGGATAACTTGTCCATAATTCATACACTGCCAGATAATTACTTTTCAAGGAAGGACTGCATAAATACTTGATGGTGAAAGCCAACCCCCCACTTCTGGGGTGTGTGCAGATTTGGCAGACCTGCTGGGAGGTGTAGGGGAGAGCACTCCTCAAAAAGCAAACCAAAACCTTAAAACCCCAACTTGGATAATTCTCATCTTTTTAGCAAAATTGTTTTTCTTTTAGATTTTATTTTCAAGGTTCATTGTTTAATGAAGTATTTTATCCTTGTGTTTACAAAAGGAAAGGAAACACACCATCACCCTAAAGGATCACAGTTTTCAAAAGGCAAACATTTTCCCTAAGGAAACATACAAGCTTTACTGGAGAATATAATGCTGCTTAAGCATTAATAAAGCCTTTTCTATAAACGACATTTCTCTCCTGGCAGTTTTAAATTCAGGAACAAATCCAAAGTTAGTAGTATATGAATGCTACATTTTCATTTTTGAGCTGTCAGTCTTATGTTCAGAAGACATCTCTATAATTGAAAAATTAAAATTACAGCTTCATTAATGAAAAAGTAGTATGACGAACAATCATTTCCAATGGTGTACAGTTTTTTAAGGTTTTACATATCAACAGTATTTAACTGGGAGAGAATACTGAATATTTAAAGATGTAGTCTTATAGAAACATTTGTTTAACATATAAAGCATTCACATTTACAAAGTTATACAATTTAGTAACTCTTGAAATAAAATTTTTATAGCATTTTTTCTATTGGAAAAATTTGTTTAGTTAGACGTATGCCACCCCGTAGGCTGACTTCCAAAAGGAATGAGCACAGGTCCACTTGTGAAACTTGTCTTTTGAAGTTCCTTTTTGGTAGATTGGGGCTGAACTCTTAGATCTTTATTTCTATTCACTTTAAATGCTGCCAAAGATCAGTACTTGCCATTCAGGAATTTGTGGTTTACCCTATCTGTAGTTTCCTGAAGACTGAAAATCATGTAGACTGCTATTTAAAAATATATTTTTCTAAGTGTGAAGAAGTTTAAGATGCTCTATTGGTCCTATCTTTATTTTAATGTTAATCATCTCTGTAGCGTAACAGACCCCTTCAGGTTTCTGGAGATCTCAGTTTTCTATGTCTAACACCTTGTAAATACTAAAAACAGAAATGGCTGAATTACATCAGAGAAAGCCTAACCAGTGATTGAACCTGGTCAGTTTTAAAGCTCTGAACAGCTGTGTCTGAAGGACTGATTAAGGCATTTGTTTTGCTTGAAACATAAGATCATATTCTTTCATTATTCACATCAATGAATTCTCCTAAATTAAGCCAAATTTTAGACTTTACTAATATTACATTTCTATCATAAAGGAGTCATCAGTAAATTAAAGGGGAAAAAGTTCCCCTGAACCATTCTCTCCCTCCATTTTTGAGCCTGTCGCAGTTTCAAATTGTCCTTGTGAGTCAAGTTTGCCAGCTTTTGGCGAAAGAGAAATTCCATTTCCATTGCAGTGCAGGTAGAAACCCTAACTGTAACCTTAAGCAAGGAAACTATACAGGGTAAAACTGCTTCCATTGCATTTTTGTTCTTCCCAGTGGCCAACCTGGTCAGACAGCTTTAACCTCTGTTGTCAGTTTCACGACCAGTCATGTTGGTTTTAAGTAGTCATCCCACAACAACCTTGCTGGAACTCACCACCAGCTAAGGGAAGGTGAGTAATGGCGAGAGGCCACATATTCTGCCCTGTGTTTATTTTTAACCCAGAGAATTATTTTTGTGTGCAGTATTTAACTAAGCTCCTGAGTTTGTAACCTGAGACTTCTCCTGGCACTGGTAGCTCCATCTCTGTATATAAATGCATGCCAAAGCACACTGTGCACTCTGGTGCCACCCACTGCATACCACTAGCCACACTTGTTCCCTTCCTTTTTTGTGATCCTTTTTGATGGTGGTTCATTTTAGACCAAGTTATCTAACAGATGTTTTAGAATCAACCTTAGCTTGCCCATAAACCACAGCAACTGACAGACAGGATTAAACTCTTAAATGTGTTTCCAGGCAGTGTCTATTAAATAGAAAAAAATAACCCGGTTTTAGCATGTTGTTTCCTTATATGGCTGAACTAAACCACTTAAGCCCTTGTTTCCCATTTATGTTCTTCATAGTGGAATTATGAGAATGCAACTATGTAACCACTTATAAATGATACTAAAAGTCTGCTTAAATTTCTGAAAAGACAATTTAAAATAAATTTCTCCTGCAGAGATGTAAAGCATTTCTATAGTTAAGTAACACTGGAATGAACAAATGCCTTATATTCAATGGAGTAAACTTTCAGAATGAAGTGGAACTGTCATGTCACCCAAGCCTAACTATGTGATAGCTTTACGCTCTTGTGTGCTTTGTCTTTCCTCTTCTGATGTTTCAAGCCTTTACTTTGGAATCAGCACAGCCAAGTGCAACTTAAATGGTTTAATAGCTGGTTAATTCTTTCTTCTCTCAATGGAAGAGCAACGGCCACTAAAGAGACTGCTGGATTTACACTCTTAAACATGGACTTTTACACATGTGGTTTTATTACCCCTTGGGTATACTACTAAGCAAGTCAATGACCTTTTTTTTTAATAATTAGTTTAATTTGGTCCTGAGAATGTCTGAGTCTTTATTATCCCTTTTGCATTAATTCACTCTTTTTCTAACCAACTTTAAGCTTTACTTTTCAAAAAACTACTATACATCGTCTTTAAAATCAGTGATCTGTTTGTTATTTAATTCTAAAGCATTTGACACTTCTTGCCTTAACAGTTTTAAAAACCACACACATGAAACTCTGTATTTTAATTCAGTAGTCCAAAAGTTTAGTCCTATTTTGCAGTTTACCCATCTGATCTCTGTAATTATATAGTCTGTCATTTAAAATATACTAAATCTAATTTTTACATTTAAAAAATCATCTTCAATAACTATATTTTCTGTGGAGTTGAGAATGTTTTTTCAGAATGTGAGAATATATATGTATAAGTATAATCTTGTGAGTGTAAAGTCTGTTTTCTGATACTTTATGTATATACTTGTAAAAAATTTTGTATAATTTTGTGATAATGTAGTTCCCCAAAATATTTATTTAAAAAACATACATTAATAGTAAATGAAAGCATTTTAAGGAATTGTTCCTATTTTTTGCCCTTGCCATTCCAAGTGTTTTCACCTTACGTGCCCACATCACTCGTCCTTTCCCAGAAGACGAGGGATTAGCTACTTGGGAACCTTTTGCCAAAGCACCACTCAACCCAAAAAGCCTGTAGTTCCATGCTTTTCAAACTAAATTAACTTAAAATTAAAAAGTAGGACTGAATAACTACTTTAAGCAGCCTCAGCACTTCTGGCCACTCCTGTTTTCACAGTGGATCATGAACATTATTATGTAATCCTTGGGAAAAGTGAAAGCAGCAATCCAACATTCGGAATAAGGACACTCCCCTCACTACATCTCTATACACACAGCAACACTGGGGCCCCACACGGATTGATTATCAGTACTGACAATGATACACCACATTGTAAATGCTGATACTTGAAACAGCTGTGTACAAACACGCCGCAAATGTTTTAATAGAATTTAGCTTTTCCTGAAACTGTCTTTTCCATAGTCAACAACAAACAACAAAAAAACACCCAACGTTATAACCACTTAATAAACTTACAAACTTGAAAAATTAAACACTTCAGATAGGCAAATAAACTTCATATTATGAAAGCAATATATTCCAAGTTCCAAAGATTTGACAAGTTCTGTAAATATCTTTCATCAGCAGATGGAAACTTTCAAACTCCACGATCTTCTGCCAGGAAGGACTAGGTGTCATTCACTGAATAAACAAAACCAAAATATTTTTAACCAACGGCTTTCCATCCATATAAACCCTATACGTCAGCTAAGAAGTTGAGTATTTTCAGACAACAAATATTTGTTCTACAGATTACAAATATCATATAATTGAATTATCCTTTTAAAAAATATAAGGTACATAAAAGATAACATACATATTTAAATTTATAGGCAGAACTAAAATATTCCGAAAATATCTTTCAATATTTTACAATGACTAATGTCTAAAAAACTGACGTGACATTTGCAAGCAGTTTAATTCTTGAAGACCTTGGTGTACGTTCACATAGCATATGTTTAGAAGTTAAAAATCTGATCTGGAGATAACCTACGTACATATAAGCAATTGCTAGATAAAACTTGGGGCACCGACCCCGTGGCTGAGCAGTTAAGCTCACGCACTCCGCTTCGGCAGCCCAGGCTTTTTCTGGTTCAGATCTGGGTGCGGACATGGCACCGCTCATCAGGCCATGCTGAGGTGGTGTCCCACATGCCACAACTAGAAGGACCCACAACTACAATATACAACTACGTACTGGGGGGATTTGGGGAGAAAAAGCAGAAAAAAACCACAAAACTTTGTTTATGTAGTAAATTATGTTTCCAAAGGACCCTTCTATAATTAAACAGAAGAATCAAAGTGATAGTTTCCCCCACATCTATGTGCCTATAAATTTAAGAAACTTACATATTAGAAAGTATTTGAAATGACATTAGAAAAACTAATTTTAATCTTTACCTGGTTTGAGGTCGAATCCATTTCAAGGCATGTCGTGGTGGTACAGTAATGGTGGGATGATAAAATGTGCAGTCAGGTCTCGTACACTGAGTGTTAAATCTACAGTGCTAAAGAGAGAGAACAGAATTTCAGCATCTGCGAAGCTAACACAAAAAAAACAATGTGCGATGACAGTAACCAGCTCACCCTAACACTAACAGAGCAAGAGATACAGACCATAACATTCATGTGACTACTACTGAAGCCTTGAAAAATGAACCCCCACTAAGACACAACATCCTACCAAAAGAATAACAGCAAGGCAAATTTCAAAAGGAACCTTAGCATATAATACAAGCTTCTTTTCAACGTAACAAGCACCCTGGACATCCAGCCCAACATCCCCCGTATTCTTCACTGAGCACCCTCATCTGTGCCCAAATGCAGTCACGGGAAGTGAAGGCCTTTCCCATGGTCTTCAGGCTGCTATTTCAGAAAGGAGATCATTCACTCTGAGCAAGTAACAGCTGGAGATACATCAACTAATTTTTAGTACCCAGTTAAAACCATCAGTACAAGTTTTGATGGTATTAAGCAGTACTACTGGATTTCATCATCTCAGTTCCAGCATGAGAAGTGAGGGAAAAACCCACCCACATGCTTAGGGGCAGAGAAGAATGGAAACTGACTAGCAAAGAGGAGCTTCACTCTCCTGACAGCTTAGGACACTAACATCAAATAGTTTCAGACCACTCAGCCTAAGAGACCAGACGGGCTCAGTGACAAGTAAGGAATAATGTGAAGGTCTTAAGAGCATAAATTAACTCTAACAAAAAAGTTACACTGGGAGAAAAAAGGGAAGACACTGAATTTGCAAGTGATCTTCCAAGTCTCAGAACTGAGAAGTTACCACTAAATTCATTTTGGGAAAATGAAAGTTCTTACTTTTGGATGATAGAAGGGACATTCCATTTTCTTACAAGCAGGGAAGTAACGGCAAAGCTGACTACTAGAAGGTGGTGCTGGTGTTGTAACTGCTGACAAAAATAGGGACAAAGACTGATCAAATTTATTTGGCAAAATAATTTTTAATGTAGTCTGATGTTTTTATAGGAACCATTTTTAAATTAAAATACAATAAGGAAGTTTATATAGTCATTAGTCAAGATAAAACATTTGCGAATCCTACAGGATGGACACACTTACTCTTTAAAACATGGTTAGATTAACAGATTCTGGCACAATGATTTCTAAAACTATTCCTTTTTTTCTTCTTTTTAACTCAGTTTATAGTCACAAAATGTCATTCTCCATTTTTTACCCAAATGTAATAGTGCACAGTCACTAACCTGGTTTTGGAGGCAGAACTGGAATTCTTCTACTCATATGAGTGAAGGGACAATCTGGTTTAGTACATTTTGCATCATATTTACAATTTGGATGAACAAACAAACATTTTTCAGCAAATTTACAATTGGGAAAGGCTCTATAAAACAAAAATAGCATTTAATATTCACATTTAATCTCACTGCATTATTAGTTTTTTGTAGAGAGGCTCCTTATACTCTATCACTGTTTGTTTTGAGAAACACAGAAGTAAAAGAAAAAAGGAAACTCCACTTTTAAATGAGGCCAGATATCAAAATAGGACAAAACTGTCTATTCCAAAGCCTGGGGTAATAACAGATTTTCAACTCGGGCCCAAGCCACTTATAAAGGGTAGAAGGGTTTTTTGCAATGATAAGAATCACACCACTCACTCTGTAATTAAGGATTTTGCAATATGCTACGATGTAAACTCAAGAAAGTAAACATAATATGTGAGAATTCTAAAAGCCATCTCTCAAAGCTCCTTCCATAGAACCAGCCAGCTGATAAGGAAAAATTATACCCAAGTCCAAAAATGTCTTCTCATTATCTGTAACTAGTTGTTTCCCCAATGCCTTAAAATCTGTGTATGTATGAACACAACACATACAAACTGGGGCAGTTATCATATACCCAGCTCCTTAAATGTAGCGAATCCTCAAGGAAACCCAGAAATTTCAATATCTCATAGGTATAAGGCACAAAGAAGCCCCCTCCCATCTCCCCATCCCCAAACACACACACATATACACGATGTGCTGTTCTGGGGAAGGGCCATGGAAGGGTCCCAGCATTTAGTTACAAAACTCAAACTTGTCCATAGTAAAGAAAAAACAAAACAAGCTATAAGAAATAGAAATTAACCTGACAACCACAATCTGTTTGTTGCTACTCACTTGCAAGGTGAAACAGGGTGATGGTAAGCACACTCGTCCCCGTTTTTACAGGCAGGCCAGTACTTGCAGCGCTCCAACAGTTTTTCCGGTTTCTGTGCCACACTCAGTTCACTCATCTCAGCTACAAAGAGAAAGGGATTAAAAGCATCTCATTAATTATAATCAATTCAGTACATGGCACCTTTAATAAATTCCCTCAAAACTCAGCCTTAACATCTTATCTTCTTCTATGTCTACAGTTATACAAAAATGAGTCCAAATAATCTGATTAACATTGATAACAGAATCCTATAAGACTCCTAGTAAGCAGACTGTAGTTCTCACTGTGAAAAGTAAAGTGGACAGTGATGCTGCAAATAGAGCCAAAGTTCCTATTAAAAAAACCCAATTCTCAAAATTATTTCAGAGCTGAATTAAATATAAAAAGGAGGAAAGAATATCAAGAAGGGAGCCAATAAAATGAAATGGAAACTGAAAATACAAGGTGATAAAGAATGTGAACTACTTCTCATTTTCAGGCAAGACTATGAGTGGTTCAAACACAAAAGCATTCCCACTCACTCAGGGATACCCAGTTTTCTACGTCCAGGTGATAAACTCGCATCAGTGTCTACAAAGGGAGGAAAAGACTTTTGCCAAAAATGGGTCACAAATATTACCTACAGTGCCAAGCAGATCACCCAACAAAGTGAGTTTGGCTGGGTGTAAGATGATCAATGGCAGAAAGTCTCGGTGCGGAAGAAACAAAGAGAGGTGAGGAAGAGCTAACCGGAGAGCAAGCACATGCCCCATCCCCAGGGCTCCCTGCCACTCCACTCACTAGGTCGTGTCCAGTTACAATGTCAGTTACTATAATGTGGGAAACCTGTGTTGCTAGATTTTCTCCTGACTCAGACAGCCAAAAGCATTTTTATGTGACATCTAAATTTTAAATGCTGGCAACTAATTCAAATTTGAAACACAGAATAAATCAAATAAAATTACATCTGAAGGCCATAATGAGCTGCCAACTTCTGGCCCAAGATACCCTAGCCAATAAAAATTAGCATGTTGGGTGTTACATATCACGGTTTATGTTTATGAAAGCACTATCACTCCAACCACATCCCTCTAGTCCTCTTGCCCGACGTCAGGCCCTTCAATTGGGCTCTGTAACTTACTAGCTGAGCTAGACATTTTGGGTAAGTGTTATCTAACATCTCAGAACTTCAGTTTCCTCATCTATACAAAGAGAAAATAATGTCTTCCTTAGAGTTTTATGATTAAAATGGAAATGAGAAGGCAAAATAGGCAGCCAGTCAAAACCTAACAATGCAAGCAGCTAGTATCTGAGTACTTAGTGTTCCAGTGACCCAGTCTCAGTCTCCTTACGGAGAAAATCCAGTCCTGAAGCCCAGATAGGAGCATCATCAAAGAGCTATTATGACTGTGCCTGATATATAAACTTTCTATGCTACTTTAGAAACAGTAAGAGTCATTATTTATCTCCAGGACATAAAAGTATCCTTAGTCTCAAATAAAATCTGATAGAGCTGGAAGGAGGAGTTTTCTCCAATTTTAAATGGTTTTTGTGTCATCCCTGTAGAGAAAATGTGTCTTACCCTCCTCTTAAAAAACATACTTTAGGGGCTGGCCCCGTGGCCGAGTGGTTAAGTTCGCGCGCTCCGCTGCAGGCGGCCCAGTGTTTCGTTGGTTCGAATCCTGGGCGCGGACATGGCACTGCTCATCAGACCATGCTGAGGCAGCGTCCCACATGCCACAACTAGAAGGACCACAACGAAGACTATACAACTATGTACGGGGGGCTTTGGGGAGAAAAAGGAAAAAATAAAATCTTTAAAAAAAAAAAAAAAACATACTTTAGACTACGTATATACACGAGAACCCAGGCCAAATGAAAGAAGAGAATACCCAGAGGCAGACTGGCTGGAAAATGGAGTAAGGTAGCTAGATACTCACAAGCAATATTAAAGAAGTTAAATACTTTACAAGGAAACTTTATCTTTCTGATGGTACTGTTAAGTCATATATACCAAGGTCATGACTTTGGTTTTACCTAACATGTACTTCACAAGCTATTAAAACTTTTCCTGCGGGCCAGCCTGGTGGTGTAGCAGTTAAGTTCACACGCTCCGCTTTGGTGGCCCAGGATTCACATGTTCGGATCCTGGGCAGGGACCTATGCACTGCTCATCAAGCCATGCTGTGGCAGTGTCCCACATACAAAATAGAGGAAGATGAGCACAGATGTTAGCTCAGGGCTAATCTTCCTCACCAAAAACAACGACGACAACACCACCCAACAACTCCTCCTCCTGTTTAAGAGGCAAATTCACTTTTTATTGCAAGCCGTAAGATCTATGTTGCCATATAATGGCCAGTGGAGGTGGCTTAAAATGGATGCTGCTGTTGGTAGCATCCTTGAAACACTGGACAAAAAGCCACCAAAAGCAATTACAAAGTTTCAAACTCCCTGCTTGGAAGGGCAGAGCAAGAGAGAGCAGAGCCTCTTTGTGGCTGTTATTCAGGAGTCTCTCTGGCATCACTTATGTTCTAAGTGCTACAAAGCTCCATCCTTGAGCAGCAGAAACACTTAGATCAAAGCAATGGTAAAGGACTCATCACCACTCCATAATGGTCACAGCCTGTGCGACCCAGGCAAGAATTTTTACTAACACATTGTTTAGAATGTCACAGCTATGATATATATGCCAATGAAGCCCAATGTGGATAATAACATTTAATGAAATTAGACGTTAATATTCCAAAAATTAAGCTACCAAACTGAAAACCAAAGTAACAAAAACACCAGAATTTTCTCTTATTTTAGATAAAATACACAGGGGCAAGAAATTCGCCCTGCCTGACTACTACAGTTCTTACCACCTTTGTTATCATTTTAAAATTTTTCCTCCTTTCGATAGGCTCAGATTTTCAACTCCTTCCAACAATCAAAACCATGACACTACATTACTGACTAGCAGAAAAAGCATTCGGTTCAAGATAACAGTGATCTCTCTTCACTCACTCATCATCTCCCCCTAAAGGCTAATGTATTTTTAGTGACTGAAAATACATTTTCATACTTCTGTCAAGACAAGGATTACTTTGGAACAATTTCAAAACCTATTACTGTTTTTTCTTTGAAACTATTTCATTTTTAAGATTGACTAATTGTCTCCCCTGCCAATGAAGGTGTTTCTAAAAACTTTAGAAGGGATGAGAGCCTGCGTATCATTCTCTATCATGAATGAAAATGAGCCATGGTGCTGCACCTGCCACTGGCAGCCAGTGAAAGCAGCAGCAGTGATGAGAAAGGTTCTTCTGCCTGAAAGCAGGCTACTATCTGAACTGAATTCCTCTGACGTCTACTAAATATTTAATGCTTCAAAACTAACTTAAACATAAGGTCTTTTCTCAACTTTCAAGAAGTATTTTGACAGATTAGGTCAGAAACTCCTTTCAAGAGAATTTCATTGAGGTAGAAACAGCATCAAAATCAAAATTCATCCTTCTGTCAGGTTAATTATGAGAGAGTATTGCTGGTACAAGGGGAAAGTAACAAGTATAGTTTCTAAAGGCAAAAAGGTAGACAGTGAACAAGAATGATGGTTCATCCTTTAACAAGCCTAATTAAGAGGTATTCCTTGACTTCCATGGCTGAATTCCATTTTACCACTGGAATAACAGGCCACCTATGAAACACACACAGGAAAAAGAGTCTCACATTTAACTAGTCATTTTGTCTGAAAAAAGAAAAAAGGCCACTACTGAATTATAAATATAAGCAAGGCCTCCAACCAATATTCACTCAAGGTAGAGACACATGTCAAAGATTCCCTTCACAATGACAGCACCCTGAAAAGGGCAAATCTGCGCTCTCAACACACCGTTTGAAAAGCTACCATTTGGGTCATCAAGCTGCCTGCTCATCAAGTGCAACTGCTGTGGGTGGAGGAGACCTCTGAGTCCCTTGTTTGAGGCTGCAGTTTGGTTTACGGGTTTCATTCCTTCAAAGCACATGTCCTCCTCTTGATCTGACATGTATCCTGGGGGGCTGGGGACACCATCCAGCGTCACTATAAACTTGGGACTTGCAGGTTTATCTGGTTGTACAAGATCTCTGCCAGACAGATAGAAAATACCATAGAATTAGGGAAACGAACACAAAAAGCTGAGCCTCCTAAAGTGCTCTTCAGCAGACCTATCACTCCCTCACTTGCTTTGCGATTTCTTCAGTAAAAAAAGACTTGGTAGGACTTCCAGGTACAGCATTAATGGACTCCTGTTAACACAGAGGCGACAGCCAATCACTGCAGCAGCATCACCAGCGACCCTCCAGGCTGCACTAAGGACAATCTCCCCTCAACCCTGACCCCAACGTCCAGTTGATCCTTGTAAGGTCACATGGAAATAAACTAAAAAATCAGCATCTATGCTCAGAACACAATAGCCAGGAGGTCTATATTTACACTAGTTTTATGGTTTGTACGTTTGTTCCTTTACAGGACAATTTAGTCCATTTTCTATGGGAAGAATCACCCCGACCCAATGTGCTCTCTCTCTCTGGAGAGATTTCTTGATTTCGATCACCTGACTTTTAAACTTTCATTTCCTGGATGTGCGTAAAGAAAAGAATCTTATTAATAGAGCTAAATCATAGATTGACTTATTTGTAGGATAATGGATTTCTGAACAAGAAAGATCAACTAGAAATTCTGAAAATTGAATTTGGCTTATTATACATGGCCTAACTACTGAATCAATAAAAGCAGTCTACAGGAAGGGGAGGAGGGAAGCTGGGAACTAATGGTTAACCTGTACTATCTAATCAACACAAATTAGCTACACAAGAAAAAGAAACCATCTACCGTGTCTGCATAAGGTGTCCTGAAAGTACCCGAAGGGTATCTGCAGTCTTCATCCCCGACTCCTGGTTTGGTGCCACTACTATCTCCTCAGACAGCTTTGGCTTCTTCAGAATAAATGATCTTGTGTCTGCATGGACCATGGATTCCATGTCATAGTAATCTGAGCCAAAAAAATTGGCCACAAATGTTTACTTTTGTATACCTTGCATTCCCAACATCACACACGTGAGAAGAATGTCAATCCTTTATATAGCTATAATTATTTTCAAAGGAAAATCACAATGGTTCTACTCAGGAATGGGGTGCCATTCTGTGCCAAACATCTTTTCAAAGAAGTATTCCTTTCCTCACACGACACATACCAAGAGAAGCTAATGAACACTCCCTGCCTACAGTATAGAAGGGTTCTTATGTGAGGCATCTAATGGGATATTAACAATATAAACTTACTTAAAGTACAATATTTTCTAAAAACATGGAGAATACAGAGTTCTAATGCTTCCTAGAATTATAATTTAAAAATCTTTCTAAAATCTGTTTTGTTCATTTTGCACAGTACCACTTACAGAGAAGAACAGATCCTGATGAAAAGAATTCAACTGGCATAATTTCTACCTGGTTGTAGATAAAACTTTGAAAGGGAATTTTAAGACGAATGGGCATTTAAAACACTACAGCAAGGAAAACACTGACCTTCAATGAAAACAATCACAGCTCACATCACCTACACTATGCTTTTTAAGCCCAACTACTTTATAAAATATACCAAGACCTGGCACCCAGAATGGAGATGGTTAACCTATCAATATACTATCAACTGACTAAAGTTAATGAGTTGCACTTAAAAGTTAACAGGCAAATAACAGAGACCAAAACTCACAGGATATTCATTCATGTTCATTCAATGAGCAAAGTGAACACCTGAGAGACCATAGTTAAGTATGCAAAGAAGAAAAAACAGAAAAATAGATGTATACACAATTTCAGCACAGCAGGCCCCAAAAGGTGATCCTAAGGGGATATGAATAAGGTATTGGGAGAATACAAAGCAACTACTCCAGCTGGGGAATCAAGGACAAGCTTACAAAGGATGAACATTTGAAGCAGGTATTAAAGGAACGAGCAGGAATAAACCAGGAAGGGGAGAGAGAGGTGGAAAATAAACAGAGCATTTCATGCAGAGGAAACTGCCCGGACAAAGGCAAGGCTTTTGTGAGGCACGAGGAATCTGAGACCTGGTGAGGAATGTGGCATGGCTGGAGAGGTGTGTGGGGTGGGCTGAGTAGGTAAGTAGTAAGGAAGGCTGAGGCATAAAGGATCTTGTATGTGTCAGTGAGTCTGGATTCTGGTATAGAAGTAGTAAGTAACCAAGAGAGGTTTATACGTAGGGAAGTGACATGATCAAATTGGTTTTTAGAAAAACAGAGAGTGTGAAGATTGGACTGGAGTTCTAGATCTGTTGAGAGACGGCTGCCCAGGAGAAACGGTGAAGCTGAATGACAAGATTCTAACCCTCTGTCCTATTCTGACCCATGTGAGAGAGAGAGAAGACACACTCCACACTCCCATCAGCACTAGCAGTTCAGAGCAGTTGCATTTTCAAATACCATCCCAGGAAGGAAGCACATCTGCCTTCCCCTTCAAGAGCCGTGGGGACGGTGATATAGGAGTGACAGCAGGAGGAGAAACTTGACTCAGGAAATAGAGAACAGGATGAAGCAGATTTAAAAGGGGGCAAAGACAAATTTAATTTTTGATTTATTTAGTTTGAAGTTTTTTGTTGGGTTCTTAGATGATTATGAAGAAGCTGAAAATTCAGATTGGATCAATAGGAGGGGGAGAAAAAAGAGAGGCAGAGTCAAAACTGAAGGTAAAATATAAATGTTTAATAAATTGCACATATTCAGTGCTGCTGTCTTCTCAGCGAATCCTCATAGGGAGCCTAAGAAGTCGATTTCCCCTGGCATTACAGACGACCAATTTGCAAAACAAAGTTCTTCAATGATTCACTAAGCTCTCACGGCTCCCACAGGGAAAGCCCAGAACTGAGTCCATGGGCCGATGCGACACTCCTCATCACCCTGCACTCTGTGAGGCAAAGCAGTTCTACTAGTTTGCAGCTTGGGAAAATATAGAAGAGATGAAAACAATGCTGAGAGGGCAGGACATGGGGTGAAGTTAACATTTTAAAGGGCAGTAATGGAGGAGAGGAGTTTATAAAGGAGAATGAAAAGGAATTAGTAGAAGAATAGAAAGTGAAGTCCTGGAAGCCAAAGGATCAAAGACTGAAGAAAACACAGGAATGCAAGTGCAAGTGTCACATACCACAGAGGGTAGAAAAGCATGCACAGCCTACACAAGTCACTGGTCACCTTTGCAAGATTAACGCTTTGGCAGCCTGAGTCAAGCAGAAGCAGACTGATGGGAGAGTTAGACATCTTCTGGGTGAAAACCACAGGCTGAACCCACACATTCTGTTTCCTCCTGGAACCTCACTAAAATGTCAATAAAGAATTAATAATAAATAAATAAACTCACAAAGAAAATAATTGTAAAAGGAGAGACGACATTTTGAAAGTGGAAAACTAACTTAGCAGATCTTCAAAACTGAGTCTTAAGCCAATAATGAAGCAATTCAATGTGAATGCCAAGATTCTCCAAAGGCTGCGAAACTGGCAGCAGAGGGGACCTTGGAAACGGCTGAGGGAGAAGACAGGGCAAAACAGGTTGTTCAAGTGTCCACTTCAGAAGCAGTTAGTTCTTTCTCAACTCTATCTCTCTTCTTCGTCTCTGATCCTTACCACACCTATCCCTACCTCTACCGTGAAGATATCTGGAATAACTGGAGATGTGCTTTCCCGATGATCAGTGTTGGAGAGGCCTATGAATGAAGCATCATGGTCTCTGATGGGAAGGTGCTACAACAAAATAAACTAAGTGTATAATACTAAAATGTTTTTTTAATACTACTAAAATTTCAAAGAGCAGTTAGATTTCCTGATAACCTTTGACCATTTTCTCCCTTGGAGAAAAGCAGAGCTTTAGATTCTTGAAAAGGTAAAAACAGAGGGGTCTCTGGACCAAACGATGCTAACCATGCTCAAAGAAGTACCATTCTGAAAACAGAGGAGATGAGGGTTTGTTAAAGTAAACAATATGTAGTAATTAATGTTGAGGTGCCTCCTCCAGCCCCGTTTCCCACTTAGCTTCCAGAACCCTGGCAGCCAATCCATTACCCGAAACATCATTCTTTGAAGAAGCTGCCCAGCCTAAGAGGAAAGGCCTAGAGACAGTGACATCAGAGTACCCCCAAACTAGACAGGCAAGACAAATCACTCTCCACTGTAGGATCTACATTCAAATGTGAAGTCAAAAGCCCCCCCATCCCACCTCCCAATTAATGAACCCAGAACACCAAGCAACTCTTTAAATGCCTCTCTCTTAAATATAAGACAACCAAGGATCCCGAAACATCTAAGGAAAACCTGTCACAAAAGACAGCAATCAAAACAAACAAACAATTAGGAGAAAACAAGACCAGGGAAGGACGGGAAGAAAATGTCCAAAACTACCTTTACTATCGTCAGAGAAATAAAAGAAAGTATTTGCATACGTGAAACAAAATCAGTCTGTTAAGAAAATACATAAGAAATATGCAGAAACAAAAGGGCTCAGAAATAAAAAATATGATAGGACGTAAGCAAAGGATGTAGTCATTCAGAATGACTTGATGCTTCAAACTGTATGTGCACTGTGGATAAAAATAAAAACTAAAGGAAACAAAAAGAATGCATAAGAGCTGATGAAGTGGATACAACACACACAGACCGTAGCTGTCCAACATTTGGAAAGAAAATCCTCTATGTAGAAAGCAAAATGGAATGTTGAGAGATAAGAGGGCAAAATCACGGAGGGAGAACATCTAAACACTCTTATAGGCAGAAGGGAGAAGCCAGAGGAGAGGCAGAGACTAAAGCGACAGGAGCGTGATGATACTAGAATGGTCATCAACTGGGTACGATCTGGCATCTGGGTGGAAGGTACCCCTTAGAGCAGACAAGCACATCGTTGTGAGACAGAAGGCTGGGGAAGGGTCAAGGAATACAGCTGCCGACTACGGAGATCTGACCAAGGGGGAAGAAAATTCAGTTAGGAGCTGACAGGGAGGGTCAAGGGACCAGAGCTTCCAACAACAGGCAGGTTTAGGGGAAATAGAAGGAAGCAGGAGAAAATAAGATTTCTGAATTTAAGATTGCAGGTATCCAATAATTCCCTTCATTTATTCAGCAGATATTTATAGGTATTAACATGCATCTGGCAGGGCTGGGCACTGAGAACACAGAGATAAATAAGGCAGTAGCCCCAGACCTGAAGTAGCCCCTGGTATGTGTCTCTGTGTGCTGGGGGTGGTGGAGACAGGTTAAACAAGTTACAGTGGCCTCTAAGAATGACAAGTTCTAGGTGTGGCCCTGATCATGAGATTCTAAAGTGAAGTGAAAGTGAGGATAAGGTTGAACAGGCCAGAGGACACTCAAGCAGCTCAGGGCAATGGCAAAAGTAGAGTAGAGAAGAGAGCAGGGTAGGGACTCAAATCATCCCTGGAGCTGGGGAGTGAGCAGGGACCTAGGTGAAATGGCATCAAAGGAAGAAAGTTTTTGAATGAGGCAAAAAATACAAACACCATATAACACGAAAAAAATGCAGACCTTGTCTCCTGGCCCTAGAATATTTCCAAAGATCTAAATATGGCATGTTAGGGCAGGATCTTCGAGATCTAAGATACGTTAAATGAGGTGTAAGGAATGGAAATAGCAACTAAAAAATGCTAGATTACAATGAAAATTTAACATTATTACCAACCTTGACTGATCTGCAGAGTTTCTGCCACTACTGGGTCAATCTGCAGTCGGGATAACAATTGCCTCTGCTGAGTTCCTAGAATATAAATTTTAACACTTCACTAAGCTTAAAAAACAAACAATATCAGCTTCCACGTTTCCCAGAAATTAAGCCCAAAATAGTCTTTCTGGGTTCTTAAAGTCTTAAAAGTAATTTAAAGATTCAACAATACAATTTAATAATATTTACAGACCAAAGGTATGTGAGACAAAAACCTATACTTAGGGTTAAACCAAAAATGCCAATGTAGGACATTCCTGGTTTTCCCTCTATCTGAAACCCCTATTTTTTGGACTAGAAGTAAGCCTTGGGATAAAGGTAAAGGGTGGCAAAGGCAGGTGGAGGTGCTGCATGGACCCAGAGCTGGTGCCATGGGAGAGGCAAAGAACAACTAACTGCAAGATCAACATGAAAAGCATCTCCCTCCATCACCTGGGCTCTTACCGCTACCACTCACTCCCCTACCTCAGAAATGCAAAACAAAACTGAATTATCTGGTCACAGACGTCCCAACAGACAAACTGGTTTTGGATGGATACAAAGAGAACAACAAGTAAGTACAACATTCAGAGCTTTGCAGTCCAGGTCCTACATCAGCAAAGCATGAAAATAATCATTTGAATCTCCTGTAAGAAAAAATGCTCAGCTAGAGTATTTATTATCTCTTAAACAGGTTCGTAATTTCCTCATAGTTACACTGCAAAACAAAGCAAACCAAGGACACAGAATTGATTTTCTCTATCTTCAATTTGATGCTAAGCTCCTTGAGGGATGGGAGGATGTCACACTTCTTTGAATCTCTCCACTCAGTACTTAGCAGATACTAGGTACTCACCTGCTGATTTAAAATAAAAGTGTTAGAGGACAGTATACAAAAAGATGTGACTGACACAGTTCCAATACTGAAATATTAATAAGATGCTTGGATGCTAATTTTTAGTACATCTATTACCAGTGGTTTCACAAGGACAGCCTTTGCTCACTCAGTGCAAACATCTAAGTTAGCAATCGCTTGCTAACTACCATGAGTCATTTAAATGGGTTTTTAAATTTTAAAAGCTATATTTAATTCAAAATTCTATTAGCTTTTGGTCAAAATTTTATTTGGTCAAGTTGTATCCCTGTAGGACAGCTTGGGAAACTGACACATACTAGGTTACAGGAAGAATGCTCTTTCAATTCAAATACTACAACAGGTCTCTTTAACATAAACCATGAACAACAAAAGAATTATACATTTTAAAATAATTTCATGAGACAGATACAAGCAACAGGACCATTCTCTCACATTTCAAATTTTGCTTCATCTCTCTATGCTCATCTATCTTTTCAAAACATTTAGAGAGACACACTAAAAAGGATGACATTCTGGGAAGTTCTGGGCTTCTAAGTTAGATCCTGTAAACTCTGATTCTGTCATTAAAAGTCCATGAAAAATTCAAGTTCTTTGTGACACACTGCTTCCATAAGAGAACTACAGTCAAGTTACATGAAAAGATAAAGATCCATGGGGGAGTACACAGAAGATATCACATACTAGGAATTTACCTTTGTCAATGTTTCTAAGGAAGCCAATTATTTTTACATCAGTAATCCTTGACTGTGATTCAAAATCTACTTCCTCTTGAAGATCTTCAAACTGCCTGTTGCACTCACATGCTGATGTTGAATATTCATTCATTTTAACCTCCAAAGATGAAATTTTTGCTTCAATCTGTGACATTCTAACATTTAGATCAAAAAGATTTGCTTCCACTGTCAAAATTGCTGCTTTCATTCCTTTAATTTCATTGATATCAGTTGATATTTTCCTTAAAAGATGCGAAATATTGTCTAGCTCATTCAGTGAACAAGAGGAACTTGCTGCAGAGCCTAAGTCAATTGGCCCAGGTGAGAATAAAATTGGTAAAGATGGTGACGGAAACCTTGAAGACATTTTCATTAAATTTTCTCTCCCTCTTAATATCTGGTAATTCTTGCTTCACAGCCCATTAAATTGCTTCACCAAAAGTAAAAGGAGTGATTAAAGCTGTTACTTTAGGAAGTATCAGCAGTGAGTAACATTTTAAAATATATAATTGAAAAGACACGGTTGTACATTTCTGGAGTCAAAATTCAAAGTAAACTTGAAAATGCTAAACAAACCAGACCAATGTTCTCTTTGCTACCACTAAAAGGCCCTAATACATAGTCCCATATATCCTCTAAGTTCTACTCACAGCTCGTTCCCAAACAATAGATCCTATTATTACATACCAAAGAAATTCTGGCTTCTGATTGGCTGAAAGCAGACATGTGACACACAAAGAATTTTCTATTATTTACCTCATATGGCAAGGGGTACTGAAGATCTGAAGGATAAATTAAGCAATGTAACAACATTAAGTATTTTATACCTGAATATGTGAATTTAATGTATTTCTGCCCCTTCATCTATTAAGCCATAATTTTCAAGCTTCAGATTGTTTTATGTAGTATTTTGAATTTCATTTCCCCTTGAAAATAGTATGAAAGTATTTGGCATTTCTTTCGTAGGGAGAGGACAGGGAAGGTAACTGGACCAATAACCACAGACAAATCTCTTTAAAAATTAATGTGGTAATAATGGAATTCAACTGCACTGATATGATATGGATATGGTAGGAATTTAAAGATAGGGGAAATGAGGATGTGGCCTTCATTTGATACTAGACCATTATTAGCTATGTGATTTTTCTCCCATTCTGTGGGTTTTTCCATATTCTTGATAGTATCCTTTGAAACACAAAGTTTTTAACTTTGATGAAATCCAATTTACCTATTTTTTCTTTGGTGGCTTGTGCTTTTGGTGCCACTATCTAAGAAACCATTGCCTAATGCAAGCTCATTTAGATTTCTAATTTTTCTCCTAAGAGTTTTATAATTTTACCCCTTACATTTAGGTTTTTGATTCATTTTGAGTTAATTTCTATATACAGTATAAGGTAAGAGTCCAACTTCATTCTTTTGCATGTGGATATCCAGCAGTCCAGCACCATTTGTTGCAAAGACTATTCTTTCCCTGATGAATTACCTTGGTACCCTTGTAGAAAATCAACTGGCCATAAATGTAAGGGTTCACTTCTGGACTCTCAATTTGATTCCACTGGTCTATGTGTACACCCTTATGCCAGTGCTAGTCTTGATTACTGTAGCTCTGTAGGAAGTTTTGAAATAGGGAAATGTAAGTCCTCTAACTCTACTATTTTTCAATAGTTTTGGCTTTTCTAGGTCCTTTTCATTTCCAAATGAATTTTAGGATCAGTTCACCAATTTCTGCAAAAAAGCCAGCAGGGATTTAACAGAGACTGAGATGAATTCACAGATCAATTTGGGGAGTACTGCCATCTTAACAATACTAAAGTCTTCCAATCTGTGAACATGGAATGTCTTCCCACGGTTTAGTTTGAAAAAGGTCATTTTTACTTTGGTTTACTTGCCAAATAACAAATAAGCTGTGCAAAATATAAGCATGCAAGATGGTAGACATAGCTCCCCCAGGCTCTCCAAAAGAAGAGTTCTTATAAAGAACCGTAGCCTTTCATTTCCCAGTTAAACAGTGGTAGTTCACCATAACAGAATAAAGAAAAAGTGCTAAAATTTACATAATAAGAATCTTTATTCTTTATTCTTATTTCTCCACTGTATCCGTAAATTAATCTAAGTCTTCAAAATCTTTAGATAGAATATAATTTTCAAACCTTACAAGGCTTTGGATTCACACAGAATCTTTTTTTTTTCAAAGATTGGCACCTGCACTAACAACTGTTGCTAATCTTCCTTTTTTTTCCTCCTGCTGCTTCACCCCAAAGACCCCCCCCAGTACACAGTTGTATATTTTAGTTGTGGGTCCTTCTGGTTGTGCCATGTGGGACACCACCTCAGCATGGTCTGATGAGCAGTGCCATGTCTGCGCCCAGGACCTAAACTGGCGAAACTTTGGGCCGCTGAAGTGGAGTGCGGAAACTTAACGACTCGGCCACAGCATCAGCCCCTCACACAGAATTTTTTAAGAGCACTAGCTGATAGAAGACCTCTATAGTAAACATTAGGAAGAGCAGCACATCCTCAGCCAAGTGCCACCTGCAAACCAGTAGGGTCACTCAAGAGCAGCAAACACAACTGCAATGAGAAAAGCAGGACAGCAGACTTAACAGGATGAATCTCAAAGAAACAAGGTGCCTAAAAAGAGCCCGTTTGAGGCTTCCTGTTATCATCCATCATACCCACCCCAACTTTAGAATGCAAAATAAGCAAATATCTTGCCATAGATTCCAATGTAAATATCCATGAGCAGAGGAAGTTTATGTATTTTAAGGAAACTAGAGCACAGAAAGGTTAAAGTCAGCTAGTAAGTGGCAGGGCCTGGATTAACACCTAAGTAGTCTGGCTCCAAGTCCATAATCATAATCACTAATTATACTTTTCTCCGTGATACATTAAGTGGAACAAAACATGTCACAGAGAAATCCATGCAGTCTAATCCCTATTTTACATATACATATATGCTTGTGCATATAAATATACACAGAATTCTACTTTATACAGAAAGGATGCACATGTACATAACACAGGACAAACACCACGAAGACCACAGACAGGCCTAACTGCTGCAAGTGCTGTGCTCACCTCCGAAGAAGGCCGTGGGCAGACA